>NC_073303.1:266092149-266184649 GCF_027595985.1 Sorex araneus
TAAATAAAATCAAGCAAATCAGAGGGTAGACTGTAAAATGTATTATAAACAGAATTACTATTAACCGTCTGTAAGTCCTAGTCTGTGACGTGTCCCTTTAAAAGGCGGTATTTCATACTTTGAAACCAGTGTAGGAAGTTTTGCAGAGTTCCTAGGAAATTAGAAGAATAGAATTGGTTAATGGGGACATCAAAACCTTTAAAATTCAAAATAGACAACTCTGTATCCTGGTTTTTGAGTTGTAATCAAGAAATGAACTGAGTTCTGATTATTCCTGGATTTTCTTATTGAAGCAACAAATTTTTTTCTGCTTTCCAGCAATTTGGAAACATATGCCAATAAATGTAAAATTTTCCTTTTCGATGTTAATAAAATTTTTATATTTATCAAAAAAATAAAGAAAAATAAAAGATTTTGTGAAATTTCATTGAAAATGAAAATCACTTGTCACTTGTCACTTGTCATCCCATTGATCTTCGATTTGCTCGAGCAGGCACCAGTAATGTCTCCATTTGTACCTGTCGAGAGCTAGTGCAGCCCAATGATATCTGTTTGCTCCAGGAAGAGGAAGAGCCTCAAATCGTTCATTCAGGGATTTGACAAAGAAATCTGACCATCTAGTTGGTGGGCAGCCACGTGGTCTTTTAATGTCCTGTGGAATCCAGTTGGTAACATCTCTAGTCCAGCTGTCATCTCTGAATCGTATTATATGACCGGCCCATTTGATTTTTGATGTCTTGGCAAACGAGACAGCATCCCTGATTCTTGACCATCTACAGAGGTCAGAACTCCGGATTCCTTCTCTCACTTGAGTGAGATGTGGTACTCTTAGCATAGCTCTTTCTATTCCTCTTTGGGATACCCTAATAGCATTCTCATCCTGTTTGCGTAGGGCCCAGGTCTCTGAGGCATATGTTAGTGCAGGAAGAACAGTGGAATCAAAAAGATGTGCCCAGAGTCGGAGGTTCTTCGTTCTCTTAACCACTTCTCTTGAAGGCATTCCATGCTGCTCTCTTCCTCCTGCGCAGTTCTGGCACCAAGTCATTCCTCATGTTGATTTCTCGACCCAGGTACACATAGCTGCTGCATTCGGAGATGTTCGTTCCAGTGAGAGCAAATGGAGCTTCAGGGACCAGTTTGTTTTTCATGAGCATCGTCTTGTTGAGGTTCAGCTGCAATCCGACCTTTCCACACTCATGGTTGAAGTCGGTCAGCATTTGTGCCGCTTGGCTAATGTTTGGTGTTATGACAACGTTGTCATCAGCGAAGCGGAGGTGGTGTAATTGCCGACCATCTATCCTCACTCCCATTCCTTTCCATTCCAGTCATCACATGATGTTCTCGAGGGCGGCCCTGAAGAGTTTCGGTGTAATGGCAGCACCCCTCTCTTTACATCAATGATCACTTCCTTGTAGAATGGTGAGATCCTGGTGGTGAATCCACAATACAGCTCTTGGAGGATTTTGATATACTGAGTTTGAACGCCCTGTTTGGCCAGGGCTTCGATGACCTCTTCAGTCTCAACAGAATCAAAGGCCTTCTTTAAGTCGATGAACATTAGACAGAGCGGCATTTTGAACTCCTGTGAAACTTCAATGAGCTTGGTCACTGTGTGGATATAGTCTATCGTGCTGAATCCCCTTTGGAGCCCAGCTTGCTCGCATGGTTGTCCTTCGCCTAGTGTTCTGCCTAGTCTATTCAGGATGACATGAGTGAACAACTTGTAGACGACAGACAGCAGGCAGATTGGGTGATTGTTGCCGATGTCGTGGATATCTCCCTTCTTGTATAACAAAACAGTCCTACTGGTTTTCCACTGAGACAGAACCTTGCATTCAGACAGGTAGAGTATGAAGAGTCGAGCTAGTGTTTTGATGAGTACTGGTGGCAGATTCTTCAGGTGTTTGGGTCTGACCTTGCCTGGACCAGGTGCTGTCTTTACCAAAGGAATGGCATGTCGGATTTCAGAAGGGAGGATGTTGGGAACGACATATCTATCCTATGGAATTTGGTACGTGGGCAGGTGGACGTGGCTGTCAAAGAGATCCGAGTAGAAGTCGTGAATAATCCTCTCCATTGCCTTTCTGGAAGATGTGATAGATCCATCGGGACTTCAGAGGGCAGTCTTGTAGTTGGCGAAGGACAGGCGAGCATTTCAAATACTTTTCCCAGCTTCTGCTGCACTGGCCAACACTGCTGCTCTTCTCTCTTTGAGGTCTTCCTTTATCGCATCTCTGCACAGCTTTGTGAGCTTGGACGTTAGCTTGTGGTTGCCTGAGGCTCGCGCCAAACCACGTTGACGAATGAGCTCGAGAGTTTCCAAAGACAGGCATCTGTTTGTGGCTTTCTCACTCTCGGCATTCTTCACACAGTTATGGAGGTGCTGAACCAGTTGATCGTATTCCTCGTCGATGTTGTCAAGGATGGCATCTTCCCACATTGCTGCAATAGTGCCAAAGAGCTCCCAGTTGGTGGTCATTCTGGGAGTTCTCTTCTTAAACTTAAACTTTGCAGACCTTTCTCCCCACTCTGTGAAGTAGAATTTTGCATGAAGGAGATGGTGGTCCGTCCCATTTGGAATTTTGGGACAGCAGCAACATCGGTCAGGCAAAACCTTTAATTGAATATAGACTCCCATGTCCAGCGCTTAGATTCGGCCTTCTGGAACTGTGAGTTACCATGGATGGTCTTGGTTGACATGATGAACTCAGACAGTCTCTCACCCTGATCGTTCCATTCTAGGCCATGTGTCCCAATGTGGAGTTCTTCGGGCCACCTTCTCAGCATTAACATCACCAACAATGATCTTGTAGAAGGTGTGGTCTTCTTTATAGAACTTCTCCAGCTCCATGTAGAACCTCTCAATTTCTTCTTCATCATAGTTGGATGTTGGTGCGTAGACGACGAAGATAGAAACTGCCAGCAGTGAGCCACATCTATTCAAGCGTAATCGTCCGATTCGGGTTGTTAGGCATTCGAATTAATCAATGCTCATGGCCATGTTCATGTTGACAAGGACACCAACGCCACCGACGCCTCTGTTGTCGTACTTGATCTTCTGCACTTGCACCATCAGGTCCTCGATGGATGCTTCTGATGCCAGAGTACATGCGTTGAAAGTACAGACAATCATTTTAGTCTTTCTTCGTTTTGGCAGTCTAGTTCATCCCCGAGATTTTTTCAGCCTCTCCTTGCTCATCTTTCTTAACGCTGCCGTATTGGGGGCTCTTTCGGTGTCAGGTGAATGAGGCCCATTGTTGTTACTGTTGTTGGCATATCAAATACGCCACGGGTAAATGAAAATATCATTTTCAAATGACCTAAGGTCATTTGAAAGCACTGCATTGACTCTGGTAAATAGTCTTAATAAATGAGTCACAAACAAAATAAAACCAAGAAAATCATAAGACATATTTTCCAAGAGGCTGATTTTTTTTTTATTAAAAAGAAAATAAAGACTAAAAGCAGGGTCAGGGAGCTAGTACAGCAGGTAAGGTACTTGCCTTGCGTGTATTTGTCCAGCTTTTGATCCTTGGAACCACATATGGTCCCTTGATCCCCGCCAAGAGTGATCCCCGAGCACAGAACCAGGAGTCAGCCCTGAGCACAGAGTCAGGAGTGAGCCCTGGCACCGCTGGGCATGATTATGAGTGAGAATATGAATAATAATAATAGCAACAGTGACCCCTGCCCCTCTGTGTCTGAGGCGATTCCCTGGGTCATGTGACTGACTCCGGTGACCCTTATGACAGTGAGTCCAGCCGAGGCATAGGACAGGGGTGTGGAGTGACTTGCTCTGTCCCCAGCCCATCCTTCCCTCTCCCTGTCATTGCTGCAGGGACCAGAGAGGCAGGTGTGGCTCCGACACCGGCCTGGGTCCTGCCAGGCTGGCACCCCAGGGCCCCGATGCCCGCCCACCCTGGTCGCGGTGTGCTGCAGGCCACGTGCCTTCTGTTCTGATGATGGCGGAACCCGGCATGTGGGTGACTCGGGGCCCAGCTGCAGCCCTCCGCCACACGCCATCCTGGGCTTGTGTCCCGGTCACCACAACAAACGTGATTCCATTTCCCGTACACGTCACCCCCCATGCCACACACACACACACACACACACACACACACACACACACACACACACACCTGCAGTTTGTCAAAATGGTGGGCTATGAAGCAGGACAGCTGAGTGTGGCGCTTGAAATAACAAAAGCCAGAGTCAGAGGACATAGTCGTTTGTTCCATACGTTCTGATGTTTAATCAAAAATAGAATTTTCGCCACAAAATGAATTGAGAGACCAAGAGTCGTCTCCACGCAGACTCTTCAAAGATCCATCGGGCCGGGCACAGCGTGTCCCGCCGGGGCCGGGAGCAGACGTGGGGCTTCCCCTGCCCCGGCCTGACCCCAACGCCCAGTCCTGAGACCCCGCAGCCACGGCCCTTCCCGCAGGGCAGACTCCTCGGCCCCCAGCAACGAGCCAACACGCAGAGTGGAGAGGCCCCTGGGCCAGGCAGAACCCAGCTGTCCCTCGGTCTCCGTCAGTTCTGAGTTAGGGACACACCAGCCCCCATGCGGTGAGTCGAGGGAGCCCGTGTCGCCCCGGGACGGTGAAGGCCCTGGTTCAGCTCTCGGCACTCGGCCGCACTCGCTCAGTTCCGCTGAAGGTGGTGTCTGCCTTCCAGGGGGAGGCGTTTTCCGTATCACACACACCCAGGTGGGGCGCCCGGGCCTTCCCGTCACCCGCATCCACCCCAGAATGGCCGGAGCGCGGGCGGGCAGTCAAGGGAGAAGCCACGGCCCCGTCCAGCCGGTCAGGGCCGTCACTGAGCCCGCCTGCCTTGGGAGTGGCCTGAGTACGGCCCAGGGCCCGCCCAGAGGAGGCTGGCAGTGCCCAGCTGCCCAGCACCCCTGCGGGCTCTGTCTCAAAGGACACCCTGAGCCACCGTCACAACAGGCGCCGAGAGCCTCGTTCTTGCCCTCAGACATGGTGACAGCCCGGCCCAGAGACTGCGTGAGGGCACGTGGCCCAGGCAGCTGGCCCAGGCTCAGGCCCTGACCCCGACGGGACCGCCTGAGTCCCTTCAGGAGTGACCCCTGAGCACAGAGCCACGAGTAAGCCCTGCTGTCACCGTGGGTGGCTCAAAATACACACACACACACACACACACGCACAAGCACACGCACACACACAAGCTCACGCACGCACATATGCACACACACACGCACACACACATGCACACTGACACACGCACACACACATGCACACTGACACGCACACACAGCCCAGCTCCCTACATCTGGCAGGTGTTTCCACATGGGCTCCCACCACCTGACCCTTGTGTCCAGCCCCCACCCTTTCCTTCTTCCCACTCCAGATGCCCACCTGGGCCCGTGAGCTCGTCCCGGCCGCTGCCGTGAGTGGAGCGCACGAGGGTCTCAGAACCCGTCTCCTCTCGCCTGCGTGTCCACCTCTCCTTCGCCCACACACTCCTCGGCACCGAGCTCGCCGAGCCCTCCTACAGGCGGGCACCTGTGACCAAGACCACCGTGTGGGACCTGCCCCAGTGATCCTCGGGCCTGCATCTGGCCAGGTAACACCCATCAGTGCAACACTCACTCCTAACACTTTCACACGAGTCCTGTTGACTCCGTCTCTCTGGCTCTCTCCGTCTCTCTCTGTCTCTGTCTCTGTCTCTCTCTCACACACAAACACACACACAGAGATTTTTGAAAAAACTTTTTTATTGAATCACTGTGGGATAGACCCTTACAGAACTGTTCATGGCTGGGTCTCAGTCATACAGTGTTCCAGCCCCATCCCTCCGCCAGCGGACACTTCCCAGCACCAGCGTCCCCCGGTTCCCGCCCGTCACCCCTCCACATGCCCTGCCTTCTCTCTGTCTCTGTTTCTCTCTGTCTCTCTCTATCTCTGTTTCTTTGTCTCTCTGTCTGTCTGTCTGCCTGTCTCTCTCTCTCTCTCTCTCTCTCTCTCTCTCTCTCTCACACACACACACACACACACACACTCACACACACAGCTTTAACACGCACTATCACCCCCACTTAACAAAGAAGAAAGCCGATGCCGTTGCTGAGAGACGGCAGTGGGAGGCGCTTGCCTTAGCTGCCGACCTTGGGCCTCCAGGTCTGCCCCCGGCACCCCGTCTGTTCCCCACTAGCACCCACGAGCACCACCAGCAGTAGCTCCTGAGCACAGAGCCAGGAGGAAGTCCTGAGCTGGCCAGATGTGGCCAAAAAACAAACAAAATTTTTTTTTAAATTTTTTAACTATGCTTTAGAGACTAAACAACTGTCCAGATCCACATGGTGGCGTGGCGGTGAGGCTCCAGGCTCCGTCTGTCCGTCCACCTGCTTCCAGGGCCTTCCACTGCCAGGACAGATAGCCGAGTTCCCCGGGCAGCCACCTGTGCCGTCCTGGGTGAATCCATCCAGACCGCGAGCTCCTAAGGAATGGACGACTTCTTCCATTCTAGTGATTCCTGTTTATTACTTATATTCCTCCTGTGTCTCTCCTTCTGAATGGAGCATCTGAGCGACCAAGTGGCACGACACAATGGTGTTTCTCGTGCTCCTGAGTGAAACGTGGTTGCGGTGATCAATCTGTCCTCTAGTCTGACTGATTTCAAGAGTTACCAGTGACCACTCAAGAGCAGCAGATTCATACCAAAACTTACTGCAAATTAGGCCCAGGAAGCCCGCCTCAGACAAAAACGATAAACTTCACATTCATTTCAGACAACACAAGAATATCGTCTTCTCTTTTCCCTTATTCCTAAGAAATACAATTGGGCGGCATTTCTTTGGAATCAAATTTCTTCAGGAAAAAAAAAAGTAAAGAAATATATCTGTATTTCTAAATCAAAATGCGTAAAAAAAAAAAGTATTTGTTTGCAAACGTCCTAGGAGGAAGCAATCCATCTTCCCCCCAGCCCAGATGAAACTAAGACAACTTTCAAGTTTCTCCATGATATGCCTGAGTAAGCAACGCCAGCATTTATTATGGAAAGAGCTGAGCGTTTCACTGCTTGAGACCATCAGTCTTAGTAAGACTTAAGATGTTGAGCAGCCTTACAGGAATAGAATTAATCAAAGAAAACAAAATCATATTTCTTCCTCAAAACTGTAACAAGAGGAAATTTGTGGAAGGGAGGGAATAAGCGAGTAGTAGGGATTTATTTCCTAGGCGCCCCCTCCCCCGAGCCCCTCTCACTAAAGCAAACCATCTGTGGGGAATGGATACTGGACAGCCCTGGGCCGGAGGGGGCTTTCTCCCACTGTCCTCCTCCATAATGCGGTGCCCACCTGGAGTCCTAGCTAAGTACTGGGCTGGGGGCGTCGAGCGGCGACTGGGGGGGTCTCCTCAAGCTTGCACTGAGCTGCGTTGTTGGACACTTCCTAGACACTGCTTTTGTCACCATTGGAGGATGGTGGCCGTCCCTCTGGGGCAAGTGTCCAGGTGCCGTTTCCCAAAAGTAGGTGCTCTCCCGGGCCCCTGCACCACCCCCGGAAGAGTGTCCCTATTTCCCAACGTTGTCACTCTGCTGGTTCGGGGGCCCCGGGATCAGGGGTCCTGACGGCCGCTGTGGCCACTGTTTGGGGCTCTGTGGAGGACTCCTGGGTGGCCAGGAGAGGGACTCGACTAGACCAGGGTCCCCGCTGTCTTGTTCTGAGAAATCGTGCCAGGCAGCCTGCCCTGGGCCAGCCGGCCTGCTTCGTCGGCAGCCGCACCCCTGCACACAAACAGGACCCCCAGACGCTCGGTGGCACTGAGCAATTCCCCTTAGCTCGTGAGTGTTGTTAATAAAAGGCTTGTACACCTTGTTAGACAAAGCACAATTGCCCACCGAACAGGTCACAGGGAGTATGAGCGACTCATTGCCGTGTTCCCGAAACCAGCAGGCACATGCGGCTCCCTCTCCCGCGGTCCCGGCACTGAGCCTGCCGCGGCCCCAGGGGCACCTGCGCGGTGCTGTATTTGAAGGCGTGTAAAGGAACAGAGATGTGGCCCAGCTCGAGCCCGTGCTTCGCACGTGTGATGTCCCGGGCTTTATCCCAGGACCTGCCAACACCAGTAGGTGCAGGCCCGGGTCGACAAGCAATAAACCAACAAACAGGTCTGCTCGAAGACTCTTATGGCACTCGGGGCTGGAGCGATAGCACAGCCGGTAGGGCGTTTGCCTTGCACGCGGCCGACCCAGGTTCAATTCCCAGCATCCCATATGGTCCCCTGAGCACTGCCAGGAGTAATTCCTGAGTGCATGAGCCAGGAGTAACCCCTGTGCATTGCCAGGTGTGACCCAAGAAGCAAAAAAAAAAAAAAAAAAAAAAAACTGTTATGGCACTCGACTACAATTTCTCAAGAGCACATACTACTTTATTTTGTTTTCTAGTCTCTTCTATAAGCAGAAAAATCAGAACCGGCATACGTGGTGATGCATTTTTTTCCCTGTCTCCAAAACTTGAATACAATAAAATACCTTCTCAGGAGTTATCCCTGGTCTGCAGAAACTGGATTGTAAACTTAAAATTGTGAAAGCATTTTTGCTATTAGGCCGTTTTGACTCACCTAAAGGTCTGATTTTTGTACCTGTTTCTTGGGCCAGAAGGTGAGAATTTGGGGTAAGGACTAGCCAGGGCTGAACACGCCACTTGGGAAAGACACGCCCAGCGTGAACGGAGCCCTGGATGTTCCCAGCACGGAGGTAAAAAGACAAAAATCAAACTGTTGGTTCAAATAGAGACCACCCCCTATCCCACCGGCAGAAAGTGCTTAAGCAGCCGAGTCCGGGGTGGAACTTCCTGCTTGCATTCCACCCACTCCGAAAAGGAAACATTGTCTCAAAACGCTCCTGTCCTTGAAGATACCTGAGTTCCATCACCTGGAGGGGATGGTGGGGCTGTTCTGGGGAGCAGAGGGGTGTGGAGGCCCAGGACAGTGACCCGGAAGGGCACCTCCTGCTCCCTGGGAGCGGGGAGGGGGGGAGACTCCCTGTGGGACAGCTCGCCCGCCGGCCTGCCTGGGCATGCCTGGAGCTGACCAGCCCCTCCGCTCCCCCGTCCCTGGCTCTAAACGACCTTCAACAGCACCTGGAAGACTTGAGAGCCTTTGAGTGACCTCCCATCTCGGTCCCTGATAGAACTCCTATGCCCCATCTCCCCAGCGTCCTCCGAGGGCCCAGGCCAGGCCAGGCTGCACCCGCCATGCACTCTGCCCGCAGACGTGGCCGCTGTGCTCTTCTCACAGTGCTCTTCTTGCTTCCTAGACGTGGATCAGACAGGGAACTTAGATGTTCTTCTGCCTTGATAAAAGCAGCTGGTTGTTTTCTTCCGGCCGGGCTGGGCTGTGAGCGACACGGCTGGTTCTGGAGGTGGCCCATCTCGGTGTTTCTGGAGCAAGTCCCCCTGGGCCTACTTGGCCGGTAGCACCATTGGGGTTTCTGCTAGAGTTTTCTTTAGAGAGATCTCCCGTGGGAACTGCTAATGACCCCGTGCTGCAGGGGCCACTGCCTGCGGAAGATGCAGTGACATACTGTGACCCCGATTAAAATCCCAAGGGCTCGGTTTGCTCTATGTAGGGGCCGTGCCTGTGCTGAGGGGCTGCCTCTGGCTCTGGGCTCTGGGCTCTGGGCTCTGGGCTCTCGACGGGGCCCCGGGGGCTCCACAGTGCACAGGGTCAGAGCAGGCCTCAGCAGAGAGGTTATTGTTGTTGTTTTTCTAGCGAACTGACGAGCCGGTTTTACGTATGATGTGAGACAAAAAGCCCCAAAGAACCAGAGAAATGCTGAGGTTAGAGGACTTCCACTAGGAGGTGCCTCAATCTGTCAAAGCCACAGCAGCCGAGAGGGCGCATGGCTGAGGCACGGACACACCGACTGGCCACTGACGCAGGACAGCCCAGAAACAGGCCCACACCGGCCGGACACCTGCGGCAAGGCACCTCGGCTGACCCCTGTGGAAGAGAAGAGCCGGCCCTCCCACTCGCACTAAAAGACTCAAGTGTTTCCAGAGGGAAAACCTTCCAAAAGGAAACCGCAAGCGCCAGCTCACAGGTGCAAGGAGTTTCCCGGAAGGAGAGAGGTCGGCAGGAAAACTGCAGAAGACGGGCAGAGAAAGAGAGTCCACTCCACAGGCTGCTCGTGGCCACACGCCCCAGCACAGGAGAAGCGACAGGGTTTCACTTTCTGGGGACTCCTCTGTCACCCAGAAATCATGAAGGAGTCACAGCCTGGGAAAATGTGCTCCTGAGCATATCTGGCAAAGACCAGTCTTCTGGGCGTGCATGTGTGTGTGTGAGTGGTACATGTGTGTGCACATGTGTGCATGTGTGTGAATGCATGTGTGTGCATGAGTGTGCGTGTATGCCTCTATGTGTGCATGTGCATGTGTGTGCATGTGTGTGCATGCGTGTGTGCATATGTGTGCATGTGTGCATATGTGCGTGCTTGTGTGTGCATGTGCATGCATATGTGTGCACATGTGTGCGCATGTGTGCGTGTGTGTATGCATGTGTGTTTGTGCATATGTGTGCGTGTGTGTGCGCGTGTGTTGAAGGTGCTCCATTAAGGTTGGTTACTGGGAGCTGCAGGACAGGAAAAACAGGTGTTGATGTGTTTTGTCTGTTCTGTGGTACCAGGCATCATGGCAAGCACTGACACTCAGCAAGATCACAGCCCCCAAAGACATATGTGGGGGAGGCGGGGTTGAACCAACCTGGCAATGCTGGGGGGCTTCTTCCAGGCCAGTGTGGTGCTCAGGGGATCATGTGATGCCAGGGATGGAACCAGGCTTAGCCACATGCAAAGCAAGTGCCTTGGCTCCTATACTATCTCTCTGCCCCGCCCCCAATTGTGATTGATGCTCCTACCAACCAATACCGCAAAAGACAAGGCGGCACGTGGGGAATCCCAGGAGCAGGCCCCAGGGCACCTTCCTGCCCCCACAGTGACAGGGGCCGCCAGCCCCACGCCCAGCAGCGCTGTGTTGGAGGGAGCCCGGGATCCCGTTCAACCCAAGAGCCTGTGGTGGGCCAGGCCTGGGCAGCAGCCGTCTGAGCTTCCCCCAGCCCGAGACCTCCAGTGGGCCCAGAGGTGAGCTGAGTCAGCACTTACCAAGAGAAAACCCGCGTGGTGCATGCGCACATCGACTTATTAGCCATCATTCATCGTTAAGGAAATGCAGATGAAAACCACAATGAAGCCCTTGTTCCACCATAATGGCTAAAATTAAAAGGGCTGAAAATCCAAAGCACTGTGAGGCGAGGGCACGGAGCCACGGCATGTGCTCTCGTGCAGAGGGACGCAGACTCCTGGGCTTCCTTAGGAAACTACACGCAGAGATTCAGTGGCTCCCTTTATCAGCAAACACCCCCAAAGCGAGTGTCAGAGCTTCCTGGTTCATAAAAGTCCCCGAAGTGCCAATACCCCAAATATCCACCAAACAGGATGGCTAGCTCATGAGTCCATCGTCCTCTAGAATGGTCCGGAGAGTGGGAGCGACTCTCGATCGTCACACCAGACGGGACGTGGAACAGAGACCAAATGCACACGGAACCGTCCGGGTAACATACTCTTTCTATCTCGCTTAGCTGCGAAGGGTCCAAGGGACGCTGCCGGTGCCAGAACCTTCTGTGCAGTGATCTCTGGAGTGTTACAGGGAGGTTTGTGGATATGAAAAGTCATTTAGGGACTGCGGTCATTTGTGAAATATAAAGTATCATAATATGAGGCTGACACCCCAGGACAGTAGACACAAGGGCCAGGAAGATTGCCCCATGTTTGGCAGCCTGCCTTGTGAGCGGGGGGGAGAAGGCAGCTGGGATAGAGAAGGGATCGCTAAGTCAATGATGGCTGGAGGGATCGCTCGGGATGGGAGACGTGTGCTGAAAGTAGAGAAAGGACCAAAGGTGATGCCTCTCGGTATCTGTATGGGAAACCATAATGCCCATTTCACTCCGACTTTCCTGAAGACAAGCTCTGGGGCTGGAGCGACAGCACAGTGGGTAGGGCATTTGCCTTGCATGCGGCCACCCCAGGTTTGATTCCAAGCATCCCATATGGTCCCCTAAGCACTGCCAGGAGTAATTCCTGAGTGCAGAGCCAGGAGTAACCCCTGTGCATCACCGGGTGTAGGATGACATTACTTTGCCCTTTCCCTCCTTGCCACAAGTAGCTTGTCCCGGTTTTACCCAGAGTTTAGGCTTACCCCAGTCTCACCCATCCAGGTGTTCCCGAATCTCTCCCATCCCTTTGTTTAGCTATAATCACTTCTCCATGCTCTCTTCCCCAAAAGAGTTAATCCTCGGCTTTCCCTTAATCCGACTCTGCTAATTTGCAAGGTCAGACCTTCCTAGGATACTGAATTTATATTATATAAGTTAATATTGCCTTTCTCTTCTTCTTGTGCCTTTTGAATAATTTACTTTAAAGCTATGACTGTTTTGTATAGACACAAGAAGACAATATTATGTTTTTATAACTTGGGAATTAATTGGCCTCGAATATTCCCTCCCGGGCCTCTGCTTTCTCCACTTAAGCCTCAGTTGCCCTCAGTTCCTGGCACCCCAAAGTAGGGTCCCCGACGTGGGACAGGAAGGATCCAGGGCAAGCGGTGAGTTATGTGCTACACTGGCATCGAGATGGGCCTGGCCAGAGTGCCTAATTCTTAACTATAAGTTAAGAGCTTGATCATAGACAAATGCTGTCATGATCCAATAGTAATTATGAGACTGGGACCCTGCTTGGGATAAGAAAGACTGATCTGGCCTGAGCACTGTAGTCTGAGATTGAGATGGCCCCAGGAGAGCAATTCTATAAGCTTTAATGCATCTCTTATTGTGTCCATACAAAATAATTAATATTATGAATTCTTATATGTTTGCTGGCTGAGGAGAAGAGAAACACATTCATGGGACTCCGCCCTTGGGTGGATCCTCTGCTGAAAGAGAATTAAGTCCTAGGAGAAGCATCCCCTAAGGGAAAGGAACCTTACCCTATTGATGGGTATGCCCCAACCCCCTGATGCTGCGGAGATTTAACTAGGCTGTGAGAGTGGGTTGGGGGGCCAGATCCGAGAGCCAGATCCACGGGCCAGATCCACGGGGAGAGATCCAGGAGAGCGGGAGAGAAGCGGAGGGAGAGAATGAAATAAACGGATCGAGCAACCAGTTTGGCCTTCTTCCTTCTTCCTTCCGTCGCCTGCCCTCGACCGACGGCACACACAGCGGTTCCGGAGCACCGGACTCGGGCGGTGAGACAGAGCCGCCCGGAGAGCCCGAGAGTGCACGTGCCCCCTTGGCGCTCTTTAGTTTTTTACAGCCGGGTAAGCAAAAAAAAAAAAAAAAAAGCTCGGATAAGTTTGCCTGTGGGGGGCGGGGTGGAGGGCGTCTGGGTCCGACTCTGAAGTAGACATAATCAAGCTTAGCATTCAGAGCTGAGTGTGACGGGGATAACATACGCTAGAGCCCACTGGTACTTGACTCTTGGCCTAAGAAAGCCTGTTCAGTGACTTATGTTCCGCTTCAATTTCCTTTCATGGTGGCATCCTTGCTGCGCTCCAAATTGCCTTTAATAGGGAAGATGAAATCATTCCAGAAACACTAGCAGGGAGCATGGCAATGGTGATAGAGTTGTCTTGCTTTAATAACCCAGCGTTTGGCCAAGTCCTACAAAAATAAAATGTGGTGTTTCAATGCAATTAGAATGAGTGAGCAGATCACCACATTTTTATAAATTTTAGCAACTCTCTCGGGCTCTCGATGTGAGTGGCAAACGTCCAGGCAAGAGTGGCAGAGAACTTGGCAACCAGGGGGAGGGTCGTGCCAGGGGCTCTCACATGCCTCTTGATCAGGAGGACGCCCAGAGAGAGGCGAGGAAGAAGCTGAGACCCTAACAGCAGGAACACGGGGGCGACGCAGCGGCAGACAGGAGTGGGGGGTCCCCCCCCAAGCCCCCCTCTGTGCACGGGAGGTTCCCACCCACTGGCTCCAGTGCTGGGAACTGGACGTGACTCCGTTTCATCCAGGATGTCCAACATGGGCCAGGGTGCGGGCTTGCGTGCCTCCTGACAGCGGGGTTCTTGGAGAAGCCCCCCTTCCCCAGGGAGGAGCACGGGCCGGGCCACATGGTCGAGCGCCTTCCAGAAGATGTCAGCGTTTTCTGCATGGCCCTGGCTCGTCACGCCCAGGGAAGACAGAGCCGCGTCCAGGGACGCACTGCGTTCTCTTGAACGGGTTCTTCGATAGGCTCCATTAGAGCTTAGTGAGTGACCGTCAGAAGGCACTGTGAGTTAAAAATGGAAGAATGAGGAAAGTTCAATGGTTTCCGTACATGCAGAAAACAGCGACAACACAACACAGGTAAATCTGAATGGAAGAGGGCTGGAGTCAGAGTGGACAGTTCCCACCAACCACACGCCGTCACCAAGGGCTCCGCTTCCCCCACGTCCCCAAGCGGAAGCGTCGTCTGGCATATTCACTTCCAGGCCACGTCCATTGCTTTCAGGCCAGCCATGGGGGCCTCCGGGGGACTCCGGGCGCCAGGTGGGAACTTGTGGGTGCCACAGCCAGTGGTGCAGGGAGGAGGACACTAGGACCTCGGCCTGGGGCGGAACAGGACCTCGGCCTGGGAGCAGCTCACAGGGCAGCCGCTCCAGTCCAGCCCCAGGGCTGTCAGCGCGGCCCAGCAAGGCTGCAGTCAGTCACCAACGCTTCCGAGACCCCAAATCAGCCGCCCACGGGGGTCTTCAAGAGGCCAGGCCTGCCCCACGAGTTCTCCTGCCGGTCCTCGTCCCACTGCCAGGGGCCATCGAGCTGCATGTGTGTCTCGGAGGAACCGGGAAGGTCCCTCTCCCGGAGCTCCAGGTGAGTCTGCGGGACCGCTCAGAACTTTGGAAGAGAAGTCGTTCCGAGGGGAGCAGGGTGCTGTCTCGGGGGCACCCGCGCGGGAACAGCATCTTAGAGAGCTTTCCACGCTTCTCCCCAAAGCGCTCTGAGGTTCCTGCAGCTTTTCGGGGTCACTCACCCCAAGCCTGCTCATTCTCAGCCCCCAGTGCAGGAGAAACGTCCCTCAGCCTCCGGACGACTCGGTCCCCGCTCAGAGTCCTCCAACCAACTCCAGAGCCTGGCCCGGCCACTGCCTGCAGGACACTGTGAGGAGGAAGCAGCCGTGTCTGTCCCTGAGCCATCTGGGGCTGCAGTTTCTTCACCTGTGAGGACAGACCAGTCCTCCACGGCCCCTTCGCGGAGTATTCGGGATCAGGATTTGGGTTTTGGGATTCTCTCTCTGATCTTAAATACTCGTCATGCTCTTGCCACCAAGTAGAATCCACTCAGCCATCAACTACGTGACACTCGTCCTCCTCCTCTTCCTTCTCCTCCTCTTCCTCCTCCTCTTCCTCTTCCTCCTCCTCTTCCTCCTCCTCCTCCTCCTCTTCTTCTTCTTCTTCTTCTCCTTCCTCTTCTTCTTTCTCCTCCTCCTCCTCCTTCTCCTCCTCCTCCTCCTCCTCCTCCTCCTCCTCCTCCTCCTCCTCCTCCTCCTCCTCCTCCTCCTCCTCCTTCTTCTTCTTCTTCTTCTTCTTCTTCTTCTTCTTCTTCTTCTTCTTCTTCTTCTTCTTCTTCTTCTGCTACTGCTGCTGCTGCTGCAGCTGCTTCTAATGCTTCTTCTTCTGCTTCTCCTCCTCCTCCTTCTCCTCCTCCTCTTTCTCCTCCTCTTTCTCTTCTTCTTCCTCTTCCTCTTCTTCTCCTCCTCTCCTCCTCCTCCTCCTCCTCTTCCTCCTCCTCCTCCTCCATTTCTGGTGTGGCCTCACCTAATGGTGCTCAGGAGTCATTCCAGCAGTGCCAGCAGACCCTGTGCTCTGGGGACGGCGTCTGGGCTCCTGCAAGCCAACACTGCGTGAGCTCTTGGAGCCCTCTCTCCTCCCCAGAAGCATCCACTTGAGCGGTCAACCTGACCAGGCTCTAGATATTGGCTCAAACATGACCCTGGTGGTTTCCACTTGGGGTGTTTGGAAGGAGAGGAGCGTTGAAATGGGTGGGCTGGAGGAAGACTGCCCTCCGGCAGGGCGGATCTCGTCCAATCAGCTGAAAGCCGGAACAGGAAACACCATCCCCTAATCGGGGAATCCTCCATCCAAGAGCCTCAGAGTCTACCTGGAGTCTCGGCGCCTATGGCCCGCTCTGCAGATTGTGCGGTTTGACAGCCTGCAGAAGTACGAGCCAGTTTCTTAGGTTCAATTCTTTGGGGTGTATACTCAGAAGTGGAAGTGCTGGGATCGAAGCTAATTTTTCATCAGACTCAAAGTATGAACACTCAAAGAATAATTCTTTCAAGCTACTTGAAAACAAAATCAGGTTTCTGAGTTTGTTTGGGGTTTTTTACTTGATTTCCCTAGATGGATGTATCCTAAGAACAAAAATTAAAATGAGAAAATGTAACAAAGACTTATAAATCAAACAAGCAAATAGAACAAATGTGTCTCATTAGAAACTAACATTTTCATTATTTTCTTTATAAATGAAAGTAATAGCAATACAATGCCAACAGATGTAAGGGAAGCCCAGTAAGGTTGAGACGCCTTCCAGAGGGAACAGCCTGCTGGAGCCCTGGGTACCCCAGCACCGGGCGTGTGGCCCCTACGTGTCGTTTCCTTGTGAGAGGAATTAGGGCTCCTTGGGAATAACTTGACTCTAGGTCTGATAGACAAAGCGATCTGGGACATTATGTTACGTCACAAAGCAAGTTTTCTCAAACACAGGATCACAGATAGCTAAAGGGCCCTGGAACCATCTGTAGGGCGTACCACTGGCCCATGATCAGGAACAGAGGCTCTAGAAGTGAGAACTCCGGGACCCAGAGAAATTGGAAAGATGGTAAGACACTTGCCTCACGTGCGGCCAAGCCGGGTTCAAATCTCCGGCACCACCATTCCTAAGTCAAAACAGCCCCTAAGCACTGCCAGGAATGCCCCCACCCCAAAAAAGCAGAGTAGATCAGAACACGGCTCTACAGATGAGTCATGCATTCCTTATTCTTAGGCCACTCCCCAAAAGAGAACAAGTAAAGAAATTTCACTAGTCACCTTAGGTGGCTGCAAAGCACCAACAAACTCTGATGAAAGTTGGCAAAGGGAAACGATGAAGGTCTGCCTGCCCTCCAGAAACCGCATATTTCAAGAAAACCAAATAGTGAACGTGGGTAATCCTTTAAGATCAAAGTGTTAAGCAGTCAAAAGATAGAGATTCTTTGAGGATACTTTTTACGACTCCAGCTGCAGTACTCCACCTAGGTTCCATCCATCACCCACCCCGAGCAGACACTCATGGAATTTGATAATGGAAGAGGGTGGTGGTCGGGGGGTGACACCTCAACCCATGATCAACCACCATCTACCTTGGTGTGCAAGAGAGAGCACCCGGCAAAGAGAGAGCACCCAGCATCACCTAGGAGCCTTTCGATCAACACCAGTTCTTTGGTTGATGCAGTAATGGTACATTTAGGAGGGTAATTCCTGTCAGTGGGCCTGAAGTATTTACATACGAACTGCCTCCATCCTGCGGACTTGCCCTGAAATGCTGCTGTCAGAGTTACGGGTGTGGGGAGAGAGGTAGAGAGAGGCTGGGAAAATGTTGGGAAGCCACTGAAACTTGTCAGAGGCTCGTTTACACTGATGCATTATATAATTCCTTATTTTTACATGTGGCTGGATTTTTATAATAAATATTTCAAATACATGTTTCCAAGAAATGGAGTCATATTTGGAGGAAAAGATAGAAATTGTAAGGAACATGGCTAGTGAGTTAAAATCCTGGGCGTTTAAGGAATGTGGCTAGGGAATTAAAATCATTGGCATTTAAGGAACGTGTTTAGTGAGTTAAAATCTTTGGCATTTAAGGAACATGACTAGTGAGTTAAAGTCTTGGGCGTTTCTGGATTCTGACTTCAGCATGTTACTTCATGGCAGCAAACAGGTCAAGCCCACTTGGCTTTTTTCAGAATAGAAACGGTGTCGTGCCTAGATTGTGTCCAAGATCTGGCCTCAGTTTTCAAGTTCAAAAAGTCAGTGTCATCAACTAGCTGAGAAACTCAGAACTTTCCCGGGACTCCCTACTCAAAAGTGTAACCCAGGAACTTCTTTCACTGGTGCTGAGAGAGACTTTATGAAAAACTAGTTGATATAATCAGAACACACATTCAAGTGAGTCTTCAAGCTGGTTCATAGGCCACCGTGAGCCCGGATGGACCGGGATTAGCTCATCTTTCCCAGGAGAGAGCAAATGGTCAGTGTCCACTCTCAGTCCATCTAGAAGCACGGGAAATGGTTCGACAGCCCGAGAGATCACTTCCCTTCCTCTCCCACTCGTCTTTCCTCTGCTCGTTTCACTCCCCCGGTTTCTAAGGCAGTACGACTTCTCGATTTGCAGTTTAATTTCCGTTGCTTGTGTTGTCTACTGGTTTCCCCGGGGTGTAAGAGCTACACTTAAGCCTCAGTGGAGACTTCGGGGCTGGGCTATCTTTATGCAAACGTTGGCGATGTCGTTTTGCCAGAAGACCCAAGAACATTTTGAGTAAGGCCACATCTGCCGACTCAGCTTTCTGACTGGCAGGCAAGGCTACGGGATGCCCGGCAAAGAAGCCAATCCTGGCACAGGGTGTTTCTGGCTTATCGGTAAAGATAATTCCACAAAAAGCCAAACATTTTCTCCAATTAAAGGAAAAGTCCCATTTCCTCCATGTAAAAAATACCCTAAATGGTACCAGCCAACAGAGCTGCAGGGAAGCGGCTGGGCATTGCTCCGTAAGCACTGGAGCACTGGAGTACTGTCCTCCCATTGCTCATTGATTTGCTCGAGCGGGCACCAGTAACGTCTCCATTGTGAGACTTGCCGTTACTGTTTTTGGCATATCGAATATGCCACGGGGAGCTTGCCAGGCTCTCCAAGAGGGATGGAGGAATCGAACCTGGGTCGGCCTTGTGCAAGGCAAACGCCCTGCCCGCTCCAGCCCAGTCCAGTCTGTAAGCATACTCCCAATAAGTTCAGTGGCTCCCTACATCCAGCCGCAAGCACCTTCCTCTCCTTCCCTCCCCACCTCCTCCTCGGTCTCCTTCCCACATGCACGTGCTCCTGAAGCAACAGGCAGGCAGTGAGTGACACGGGAGCCGAGCAGGCGTCAGAAAGAAACGCAGGGGCGCATGCCCCTCCTGTGAGGGCCCCTTCAGCAAACCCAGCCCCCGACTCAGAGTGGGGTGGCCCGTCACCCCAACGAAGAACCTAATATCTTCATATATATATATACATATATATATATACATATATATATGGCTGGAGCGATAGCACAGCGGTTGGGTATTCGCCTTTCATGCAGCCGACCTGAGTTCAATTCCTCTGCCCCTCTCGGAGAGCCCGGCAAGCTACCGAGAGTATCGAGCCCGCACAGCAGAGCCTGGCAAGCTACCCATGCATATTGGATATGCTAAAAACAGTAACAATAAGTCTCTCAATGAGAGACGTTACTGGTACCCGCTCAAGCAAATCGATGAGAAACGGGATGACAGTGTGATATATATATGTCCTCTTATAAATATATATATAAATATGTATATATATATATATATATATTTTTTTTTTGCTTTTTGGGTCACACCCGGCGATGCACAGGGGTCACTCCTGGCTCATGCACTCAGGAATCACCCCTGGCGGTGCTCAGGGGACCATATGGGATGCTGGGATTCGAACCCGGGTCGGCCGCGTGCAAGGCAAATGCCCTACCCGCTGTGCTATCACTCCAGCCCCTGTATATATATTTTTTAAATGTATGAGTACTGCTATCTATTCAGCCACTGATTAAGCTGACTGAAGTGGGCATAAACTCCACATTACTTTTTTTTTTAACTTTTTAATTTTATTTTCATAAAGTTTTTCACCAGTGTCCTTTTATATTTAAACCTGCTACAAAGGCCAAAAGGGAATTCCAAGGGGGAAATAAACTGTTGAAACATTATCTACTATTTTAAACAATACCATAAAAATAGATGTGTAACTGTATAATGTTTTCCACTGCATCATTTTTTAAATTTTTTTATTTTCAAATGAATCACTGTGAGGTACAGTTACAGACTTACAAACTTTCATGCTTATGTCTCATTCACACAATGATTGAATGCCCATCCCTCCACCAGTGCCCATTGTCTACCAGTGATCCCAGTATCCCTCCCACCACCCTCACCCCATCCCGCCTCTGTGGCAGGGCATTCCCTTTTGCTCTCTCTCTCCTTTTGGGTGTTGTGGTTTGCAATATAGGTATTGAGTGGACATCATGTTCAGTCTACAGTCTACTTTCAGCTCACATCTTCCATCCTGAGTGGACCCTCCAAGCACCCTTTACTTGGTGGTCCCTTCTCTATCTGAGCTGCCTTTTCCCCCAGCATGTGAGGCCGGCTTCCAAGCCATGGAGCAATCCTCCTGGTACACATCTGTACTATTCTTGGGTGTTAGTCTCCCATTCTGTTACTTTATATTCCACAGAGGAGTGCGATTTTTCTATGCCTGTCCCTCTCTTTCTGACTCATTTCACTCAACATGATACTTTCCATGTTGATCCACTTATACGTAAATTTCATGACTTCATCTTTTCTAACAGCTGCATAGTATTTCATTGTGTAGATGTACCAAAATTTCTTTAACCAGTCATCTGTTCTTGGGCACTCGGATTTTTTCCAGATTCTGGCTATTGTAAACTGTGCTGCAATGAACATATGAGTGCAGATATCATTTCTACTATACTTTTTTTGCCTCTCTGGCATATATTCCCATAGTTGTATTGCTGAATCAAATGGGAGCTCAATTTCTAATTTTTTGAGAAGCATCCATACGGTTTTCCAAAAGGGCTGAACTAGTCGGCATTCCCACCATTAGTGAAGGAGAGTCCCTTTCTCCCCACATCCTCTCCAACACTGGTTGCATTTGTTCTTTTGAATGTGGTCCAGTCTCTGTGGTGTGAGATATTTCATTGTTGTTTTGATCTTCATCTTCCTGGTGCTTAGTGATGAAGAGCATTTTTTCATGTGCCTTTTGGCCACTCGGATTTCTTCTTTGAGAAAGTTTCTCTTCATTTTGCCCCATTTTCTGATGGGGTTGGATGTTTTCTTTTTGTAGAGTTCAACCAGTGCCTTGTGTATCCTTGATATCAACCCCTTATCAGATGGGTATTGGGTAGATATCCTTTCCCATTCTGTAGATTGTCTTTGTATTTTGGTCACTGTATCTTTTGAGGTGCAGAAGCTTCTTAGTTTAAGATAGTCCCATTTGTTTATCTCTGTTTCCACTTGCTTGGTCAGTGGTGTGTTATCTTTGAAGATACCTTTAGCTTCAATGTCATGGGGGGTTTTGCCGACCTTGTCTTCAATGTACCTGATGGAGTCTGATCAGATGTTGAGGTCTTGAATCCATTTTGATCTGACTTTTGTGCATGGTGTTCGGTAGGGGTCTGAGCCCATTTTTTTGCATGTAGCTGTCCAGTTGTGCCAGCACCATTTGTTAAAGAGGCTTTCCTTGCTCCACTTCACATTTCTTGCTCCCTCATCAAAGATTAGATGATCATATATTTGTCACTGCATCATTTTAATTGCAAAATTATGCACTGCAGCTGAGAGGCTGGAAGGAACCATCCATACACGGCAGAGTGGCTGAGTGCCCTCTAAGGGGCAGCTCTCTGCACCGATGAGGTTGGGTGTCTGGTGGGGAAAGGAAACCTCTCAGAGGGTGCCCCCGAGTACGACTACAATGGCCCTGTGACAGGCGAGAGGAAGGATGAGAGTAAACTGCAGAGGTTTGTTTCCAGAGGTGGACTCAGCTTCGAACCCAGGGACTCACACATGTGCCACATGTGCTCTACCCGCCAAGCTCCATCCCTGCGCCCGTCCACTCGTTTGTTCAAAAAGGAGAAGAGAATCTGGCAGAGACGGCAGGCGGGGCAGATAGCCCCCAGAGGGGTGAGAGTACAGGGTGTGGGGGGAGGACGGGAGGATGGGGACCGTGATGGTCCTCAGGGAGGACCTTACTGCGCAATTCTGTGTTTGGGAATCACACACGAAAGCATGTTTCATGCACTCAAAAAAGAGAAATCAATTAAGAAGTATGAGGAGAAGGAAGCAAAGCCTGCATCTGCCGTGTGTGCTCGGGGCAACGCAACACCCAGAGCATGTTTTCGGGCTGTTCTGGGCATCCTTCAGGCCAGGTAAGGCCTTTACCCCCCACGCCCTCTCCAGCTCTATCACCAGAACCAGCACATTGCTAGAGAATTACATCTATTGCATCTATTAGCATAAAAAACTGTTTCCAAAAAGCTTTTCTCTTGCTGTAGTCAGTCCTCAGTGAGATAACACAGAATCTCAGTTGTGTACCAGGAACACAACTGGATAGTCAGAGAATGATCTGAGGATACCAGAAACCATCCTCAGGCAAGCCTGGACTTGCAGATGGAAGTCGGTGCCCTGTTCCTGCCCTTCTCTCCACACACTGCCCCCTCTCCATGGTCGGTGGGACCGTGTCAACCCTCACAACGATGGTCTGCCATAGTCTGGAAAGAAGCAATTGTCACCATCACAGATAACATGAAGGTAAACTGAGGCAGCTCTGACTGGCTTTCACCATTGCAGACCACACCAGCCGTGCTCAGGGCTTACTCCTGGCAGGCTTGGGGGACCGTGTGTGAATAATCGAACCAGGAGTGGCCACACGCAAGGTGTCGTCTGTACTCTTTCAACAACCTGCTTCTTAATCACAGATTTTAGACAGGATTTCATTCAGCTTAAATTTTTGTTTCTGGGGCTGGAGCGATAGCACAGTGGGTAGGGCATTTGCCTTACATGCGGCCGACCCAGTTTCGATCTCCAGCATCCCAAATGGTCCCCCAGCACTTCCAGGAGTGATTCCTGAGTGCAGAGCCAGGAGTAACCCCTGAGCACTGCTGGGTATGACCCAAAAAGCAAAAGAAAAAAATTGTTTCAGAATCCACATGATTGGGGCCAGACTGATAGTACAGTGGGGAGGGTGTTTGCCTTGCACAATAAACCCAACTTCGATCCCCGGCACCCCGTATGGTCCCCGAGCCACCAGGAGTGAACCCTGAGTGCAGAGCCAGGAGTGAGCACTACTGGGTGTGGCACAAAGAAAAAATATCAGAATTTTTACGATGAATTTTCCTATATAAGGCACATTAAAAAAATAACAGATAAAAAATGTCTGGACTACAAAATTATACACAGTCCACGCTAAAATTAAATCCTGACATTAAGAATGATTATGAGATGATTTGGTCCTTAGTAGAAGATTCTCTTCCTAGCAAAATATTGTCACTGATATTGCTCTAGCTCTAAGCAAGCAAAATCCCATCACGCAGACACTCAACTACCTGCAGAGGCATAGGCGATCATCTAGTATGATATTAAAGATGGGGCTCGAGATTTGAGAGTGTGGACAAGATAAACCTCGAAACCCATTTCAACTCGAAAATGTGCCTTTTATGAACTATATCTATCATAAATCAAGAGCAAAAGCAAGCTATTGATTCCTTCTCTAAAACCATGAACCCAGGTAAGAGTTTGCCCAGAACAAACACGCAAGTCATTCTGCAGCACACGAGCTCTCTCCAGCCAGCCGCGGTCATTTCAAAAGATAGAGCAATAATCATCACTCATCGGGGAGCAAGGCGGCCCAGTGGGCAGGGGGCTGACCTGAGGGGGACCCTCACACGGCCCGCAGCCAGGGGCCGCCCCTCTGGGACCTCGTCTTTCCCCGCGTCGCGTCCATTAGCAGAAGGGAAACGGCCAAGTGGGCCGAGGAGAGATGGGCCGTAGATTCCCGGCCGCCGCTCGCTCTCCAGCCGTAATGGGGGGGGGGGGTGTCAGAGTGCCGCCGGCACGTTCCCGCCTCGCCTCCCTCCCGAGCGTCCCTGCACGTGCTCGCTGCCCCGGGTGCGAGAACTCTGACTTACAGGGCACGGCCTCTTCACCCTCTCTGTGCCTGTAAACGTCTTCTTTGCATATTCATCGTGGTCGGGAAAATGTGTACATCCATTGGACGTGTGCTCCATGCATGTCCTCCTTGTATGTACATGATACATAGGCCCTCGGCGCATGTACATATGTATATATAGCATGCTTGCCACCTCACTCATTGAATGCCATACATGCACCTTCACGGGGGGGGGGCACCATGGGCGAGTCCTCACTGTACCTGCACTATGCCAGACCCTTGTTCTATGCACACCATGCACATTCCGTGTGGTCACTGAGCACATGTTATATATATACATATATATATATATATATGTCCTTGCTCTATGTATATCATGTATATACCTTCATTGTGAACACATTTTATATATACATATATTTATCCATTGATGCATGCTCTGTCTGCATCTTCATGGTATGAACACTGCTGCATGCATACTAGGTGTGTATCCTCACAACATGCATAGCATACTCACTACATACATATTCATTTAGGCACATAGACATGTGTGTATGTGTATATAAGTATATATATATATATATATATGCATGTTCTGTGCATAACTAGAATGCATGATTGTCTTTTCTTCCCTCCCTGCCTCTCATGATTTTGAACTTTCATGTGTTTGTATGGATAAATTCGAATTAACCCAGAGTATTCACTTAAAATTTAACCCAGGAAACATAAATTTACTAGCATGCAAACTAAATGTTTGAAATTTAAAAGTTATTAACCTTGTCAACAGCAGCCTGATCACCATCCAGTGAGACGTACAATGCTTGGCTCACGTCTGACACATAGCATGTAGCAGCCTGACATGGTAAATTTACCACGAAACTAGCTTCATTAAACGAGTCATGTGTCCTTGTTGATTTGCCAGAAGATCAGAACTACTCAGTGACTTATGAAATCAAAGCTGAAGAATTAGTAAATCTGTTCATCACACTTATTAATGGCAAAGAATGCTTTTTGGAAAACATTAACAGCAAAAGATTCTTAGTGGGGGCTGGAGCGATAGCACAGCGGGGAGGGCGTTTGCCTTGCACGCAGCTGACCCGGGTTCGATTTCCAGCATCCCATATGGTCCCCTGAGCACCACCAGGAGTGATTCCTGAGTGCAGAGCCAGGAGTAACCCCTGAGCATCACCAGGTGTGACCCAAAAAGCAAAAATTATATATATATTCTAAGTGAACCGCTATTATTAATGGGCTTTGTTAAATGGCTCTTAGAAGCCATTCGATCATAAGAAAGTGATTATCTTTCTCATCCATTTGCTTTTATAATATGGTTATAGAAATCTCTCAACTTTTTAGTACCTGAGGGAAACTTTCCACTAACTCTGACTTCACATCCCATAAAAATGTTTCATCGTGTTTCAGCTTGTGTCCGTGCCAGCTGATTTCCCAGATGTGACTGTGTGATCCCATAGCTGAGGGTCCTGCCATCCTGGAGAGGCTGCTGGGTGTGGGGGTTTCTCCCTGGGGGGCAGGTGGGTGCGTCTGGCAGTACCCTGGGAGCTACACCTGGTGCTGGGGATTAAGCTGGACTTGGCCACAGGAAAGGTGGGCGCCTGGCCACCGACCCCCTCTCTGGCCCCCGGCTCTTGTTTTCTAATGTCTGACGAGTGGCGGTTGCTGAGACTTTGGATGACTGGACAGGAGCTCACACGGAGGCGGACGTGCGCGGCAGGAGGGGAACAGCATCGCGCAGAAACTCAGCGGAGCAACGCCACGGTGGGGAAGGCAGGCTTCGTCGGGACTTTGGTCCAGGACACGGAAGCCACCGCCCAGACTCTCTCGGTCTGAGTTATTACAGCCCCAGTGAGTCCAGAAGGAATTATGCGCTATTCCCACTCTGCGCTGACTTCTCTCCCCGTGAATTTCTAATCCAATGTGGCTACTTCTCTGTATCCTTTAAGGGGGAACTATAAGATAATAAGGAGCAGCTAGGAAAATACAAGTGAGAAGACACAATAAGAAAAGACTAGATGGGGAGCGGGGGAGTGATAGTACAATGGGTAGGGCGTTTTCCTTGCATGTGGCCAACCTGGGTTCGATCCCCAGCGTCCCATATGGTCTGAGTGCAGAGCTAAGAGAGACCCCTGAGCATTGCTGGATGCGCCTCCACCTCCACAAAAAAATAGAAAGAGAGAGAGAGAGAGAGAGAGAGAGAGAGAGAGAGAGAAAGAGAAAGAGAGAAAGAGAGAGAGGAGAAAACTAGAGGCACCAACCTGTAGTAGAGAGAGTGGTGCATTTGGCTGATTCGGGTTTGAGCCCCAGTACCCCATATGGCCGCCCTGTCCCAACGGGAGTGACCCCTGGACGCAGAGGGAGGAGTAAGACCTGAGCACAGCTGGGTGTGGCCCAGGAACAAAAATGGGAAAAAAAGGGGGCTGGAGTAATAGCACAGCGGGTAGGGCGTTTGCCTTGCACACGGCCAACCCAGGTTCAAATCCCAGCATCCCATATGGTCTCCTGAGCACCGCCAGGGGTGATTCCTGAGTGCATGAGCCAAGAGTGACCCTTGTGCATTGCCGGGTGTGACCCAAAAAAGCAAAGTAAATAAATAAATAAATAAATAAAAATGGGGAAAAAAAGACTAGAAACCTCGGTCTCAGTATGGGGTCAGTCTGGGCCACTGGTCCGGGTTTGGTTTCCGTTCAACAGACACTCTCAGGGAGCCTGCCTGCCCCCGACACGTTTGCCATCTCTAAATCTGTAAATAAGACAAAGTGGGGTTTTCTCCAGGACCAGGAGTGTGGCTGCTCTTCCCGGCGGGTCAGCGAGCTCATGTGGCCCCTTCAGCAAGAAAGTGCTTTTCCCACACTACAGGGTGGACGCCAAGGAGGCGCTGGCCCTGCTCTGCCCACAGGACAAGACTGACTTGACTCCTAAGTGGTGGATCTGAAGTGGCAACCGTTTCAGAGAAATATTTCAACTCTCCAGTCCTTCCAAGGAGCTGCTTCTCCTGCTCCTAGACTCGTGCTCGAAAGGCCACGGGGGAGGGAGAGAATGCCACGCCACGGCCGAGAGGAGTGTCTGAGCGCCTCCATCAGAGCATTTACTGGGCCAGGCGCCTTCACAGCAAGCTAGAAAAAAAAATAGTACTGACATATTCTTTTTCATATGCTAGCAACTTCAAGATCTGAGAAAGTTTATTTAAATTGTCTGAATAAAAAGTTGGGGGTTTTGCTCCCAAAAGACGCAGGTTAGATTCGACCACTGAGCCATAAAAACAGCAACTGGAAACGGCATTTGTACCAGCAAGCTTAGAGCAGAGCAGCCAACAAACAGCGTCAGAGGGGCCAAGTCCTCCAGTATCACACAAAGCGACTATTTGTCCCAGTGACATGGAAATATCAGAACGCAGAAACCCCCTCATGTGCATACAATGAAAATGAATTTCTAAAAACCATCAAAGAAGCCATTAACAAAAAACATATTTATAGCTCTGAAGCTAAAAATAAATGAAGGAAACATAAGTCAGGCGATCTATGTGTCTGCCGTCACACTCAGCAAAAAAGCCCACATCAATTCCCCACGGTGGAAGCCTCCACTTTTTTATTGATCAGGATGAGCAGAATTGTTCTCTGATCGTATTAGCCCCTGATATTAACCAAGATGGCAGGCTGGCAGCACCGACGCACAGTCAGACGCAGAGAGCAAGCTGGACTCGCCCCAGTGCTGCAGAGCAAAGAGCCTCCACCGTTCCCTGCCCGTGTTCGTTCCCATCTTGGCTGAGAGAACTGCATGCCCCAGCAACACACGCCACGCCATTCCCCACACCCCGACACTCACTTGGAACTGCATGGGAAAGTCACACAACAGCTCAGCACTCTTCCCACCACAAAACATACCACTCCAGCCTCACAGTAATTCCAATCTGCAGAGGACTCTCTCCTAATCCAATAAGTAGCTCCGCACTAATGGAGATTTCATCTGAGCTAGTGGAAAACACACCCCGCCCCCACCCAAACAATTACATCATTACCGTGTGTGTTTGTGTGTGTGTGTGTGTGTGTGTGTGTGTGTGTGTGTGTGGTGCATTGGGGTGGGGGGAGGAGGGAGAGAACAGGTGAAAGAACAACAAATAAGTCAGCTTCTTTAGAAAGATCAGAACAGACGTGTGCGTATTTGTACGCCTACAAACACCTCCCACCCCATCGGAAACGCGGCCCCTGGGTGCCCACCGTCACTCCATCTGATTGTCCAGGCGGCCGAGGACCGCTACTTCTCGGGCACTCACCTGGCAAGAAAGCTACAGAACCTTCTTCTCTGACATCTAATGTTTCAGGTTTTTACAAATATTGTCTAAAGACTGAGATTTATTCCCTAAGATGTTTCATTAATGGTTGTGGCAGGCAGCTGGCCTGAGGTTTGACACACAATAAAATCCATGTCAAGAATATTAAAGATAGTGCAAAAGATAACTATGAATTTACATTCAAACAGGCTTTTGACAAAGCCATTGCAACAGGCTCCTAATCAGGTCTTGAGACCCAGCCTGCCCTCTCTTTAAACCCGTGATCTTGAAAAGGAGCTTTAAATTGGAAATTATTACACATTAAAACCTCAACATGGGCCGGATCGAAGCGGATCGATACCGTGCTGAGCACAATAAATCAGCCTTCTGCTCTGCGGTTACTGTTTGCTGAACATATTTAAATTTTCTTGTAACAAATTAATTCCAACATTTTCTCTTGATTGAATTAGAGCAAGTGTTGGAGCTGTCACAAGTATTTCGCTGCTTCGGGAGACAAATTGCTCGTCTGGACATGGGTAACAAGCCAAAGTGTTGAGTCCCTGATAATCTTTCCACTAATTCTCCATTACAGCAAAATGAAGCCATAAATCACCGTGACAGCTGATCGATGTAAACATTGTTTCCGCCGTGATTGCCAGAGTCCCTGCGGAGTGACTGTCCGCTTACAATCCGCTGAAATTACTCCCGAGCAGCCTCCCTGCAAAGCCCGAGCCTGGCAACCAAAGTCAGTTGTGCCGGAAAAGTAACCATCTCATTTCAGATCTCAGCCCACTTTCAAAATAGCAAATATTAATCAAAATGCCCTATTTAGCTACAGGCGAGGTAATCTTTTAAAGCTAAGAAGTATTCCTTAGGCAATCACTCTTTCTGCAAAAAAAATGAAATTTTAAACTGCGATTTTATAAAATATATTTGTGGAAATGTAACAATGTCAGCCTCAAGTACTGTCATTTTCTCTTAACTAACTAGTGGCAACTTGGATGAAATTACTTGACCCTTTATCGAGTTCTACTAATGTGTTCTAAAAAAGAAATTAAACCACCTTGCGGCTTGCCCTATGGCAGCCTTCCATGCACATTTAATTCCAGAAAAGATGCATTAAGTAGTTCTGGTCGGACTAATTCCCAGACAGGCCCTGTGCTGGTGATCCGTCTGTATCACGCTCTAAACTATTCAAGGTTCTTTCTTAGTCACACCAGCAGCCGAGCGGTGCTGGGTTTTTTTCTCCTTGTTCCCATAATGATGTAGAATATATGCAACGAGGTGATCTGGGACATATTTTTATCTAAGTGCATCTATTTCCATATGGTCACATTCCCCTTTGAAGAGGAACAATAATTTTTCATTCAAAGGCTAGTTTTCATTTTAATGTAATGGGGGAAGAATTATCAATAAGCGCACGTGACCAGCCTCCCTTCTGGGAACCACGGAGCAGGCGCTATTCATGCAACAGGTGATTTATATGACGGTTAGATGTGAATAATTATTAGAACCGGGGACTTAGAAGATTCCAGCGAAGACCAAAGATTTTTAAAGGTTCATGTTTTCCAAACTTAAAAACAAAATGTGAAATAAGACAGCGCCAAGTGACCCCTGAAGGTCACCTCTCAGGCATGTGTGAAGTGACACGATCTCGAAGCACGAAGCCCGCCAGATTCCTGCAGACCCACCCCTTCCCGCCAGCTCCTTCCAGTCGTTTACGACGCCTCTGGCGGAAGACACATGTGCCATTCACACACATTCCAAAAGGGTCCAGGGCCGGGGTGGATTATTCTATTTGGTTGAGAGAACAGCATGAGGAGCAGCACTTGAAGCAATTTACTCTATTGAATTGGTTTATTGTTATTCTCGCTCTTTCTTTCTTTAAATCTTCTTTGTGATGGTTCCCTTTAAGCACAGTATGAAGCAATTATATTTCAGTATAAAGTAATTGAAATGAAAATAAGGGGCATGGAAATAAAATGAAATGAGAAACGTTTCTTTCTCTCTCCAACACACTGAGAAGAGAGTTAATGACGTTGAATTCCATGGCATAATCTCGCCGCTTCCTTCCCGTGCAAAGGAGGCACCAAATCAGTGTGTGTGTGTGTGTGTGTGTGTGTGTGTGTGTGTGTCCAAGTGTGCAAGCCAAAACGTAGCCTTAGTCCACGCCCTTGGTCTCCACTCAGCATTTGACACAAAAACATGAAAACATGACTCAACTGGGCCTGTAAATATGTGGAGAGGCTCCCTGGGCACGTGGTACTGAGAAAGGGCTCCCGGAGCTCAGAGGAAAGTGCTCCCAGAAGTCGGCGTGCTCTGCCAGGGCTGGGGGCAGGGTGTGGCTCTACTCCTTCAGTTTTCGGGGAAACCCAGATCCACAATGCGTGTTCCCGAGTTCATCACTCTGCGGCTTGTGTAGAGCGAGATGTGGAAGATTCATTCATCACTGTCCAGCTCAAATCATTGTTCCACCAATCACGAGCTGAGATCAATGCGCAGTAATTAGAGAGGAGTGGAGGGCGACGTTAGGGGGACCACGGAGAGGCACAGGGACCAGCGGGCAGTGTGTGCGAGAGACTCGAAGCTCCATCAGCATTAGACTCACTCAGGCATCTCCGACTCGGGGAGTTACTCACCCCGCTGCCTCCACTGGGGAAGACACGGATATCGATAACCTTTGTTGTTTACTTTTAGCCCAGATTGTATTTGTTTGTTTGATGACAAAGTAAAGCTCAAATTGGACCACTCCATTCAGAAGAACCCTAATTGATTCTCTGTGTAGACCACAAGTAGGCTTTGCGTCCTTAATTCGATCCAGTTCTAAATGGGAAAAAGGAAGGAACCTGTGTAAACTTCCAAACAGACCTTTGTGAAACTTTCTGAAGCTAAACTCAAATATTTACTCTGGTATTCAGCTCACACATCTCACTAATGGGATTGAAATGGGTTTTTAAAAACTTCCAAATATCTGATTATTTTAACACCTAGTTAATGGCGCAGAATAACGGGTAGGTGGCTGAAGTATTATGTAATGTATAATTAAAATAAAACTCCCCAGCAAAGTGTCCTAGAGTTGTTCAATTATATGTTAAAACTGAAACAAATATAAAAACTTCAATAAATATATTTTCTCCCAAGAAATGACACAGGCTGACTTTTTTGTTATTGTTGGGTTGGATGTTTTTGCCTCTAAGGAGGTCAGCAATATGGAAACATAAAGGCCAATTTAATTTGTGCATCTGCGGCTGCCAAGTATTTTAATTCAGACAGCTGTGACTGAAGAGTTAATATTTTACTTGTCAAAATCCAAAAGAAGGCCAGTGAATCACTCTAATTCTCATTAAGAGGCTTCCCCCAGTAGCACCCTAATTCAAAATAATGAAAGTAGAGACTGAGAGCAATTCTAATACCAGTTGAGACCTATCTTTTAATATTTCTCCAGTGATGGATTAGGGATCGGGGAAATTCATCTCAGATCATAGAGCCTAATTTAATAAGGGATCATTCCAAGAGTATTGCATTTTATAATAATGTCATTTAATGTGTCGTCTTCCATTTTTACTGTCCCATATGTACGCTTACATGATGGTGCCACAGGGATAAACTTTTAAAGAACCAGGATCATTTTTAGTTTTCATTCTCCTTAAGCAGGGGGCCATGCACAAACGCCCCCATTAGCACCTTCATTATAACGGGGTCCGAGCGAGGGAGGGCCTTCCGGAGTTGGACGCTCTTAATAGGACTGCACGGAAAAAGCCAACTCTTCGCTGAGTCTCAAGCACTGATGAGGGCAAAAATGTTTAAGAAGAGGTTTTGAATAAATCCGATTCCATCATCTAATATATTACAGTAATAACAAAGGCCTGGAGACCTACTAATTTACAACGCACGAAACCGGCGTTTCAAAAGTCCAGACTGGCTTTCTCGTCTCCTCATTTCCGACTGATTTACAAGGCAAGTGAAGCTTTAATAAGTGCTTAGTAAAGGCTGATTACTCACGCTGCCCAACTTTAGGGAAATAAAGTGAAGGGCTATTTTTCCATAAATTGCATCCACTTACTCATTGAGGAAAACAAATTGTCAGGAACAACATTAGACCCAGTACTTCACTTCATTATTTTATATTAACATCTAAGTGTCTTTAATCAACTTTGCTATTTTTATCTCGGCAGAGCAGTGAATGTAAAACACGTGGATTACTCGGGCACTAGTTAAGCAAGTTCAGGTCAGAACATTGTAACCATATAAATGTCAATACATTGTTATTGGCTATAACTCTAGGCAGCAGTGGGGCGCTTGCTTACCGCAATTATGTTCTACAAAGCCTCAGGACAGCTGGGTTATAATAAGAAAGTTTCCTTTCAAATATATTCTCCTGATTGGGCCTTTACCTTTCTGTGCTGTCTCGAGTAGTTCCCTTTTCCCAAGTGCTGGCTTCAAACCCCATGGATCCAAATGAGGCCCTACAAATATTGCTTTCTTGTAAATGTTCAGCTGGTCTCCACCATTTTTCAAAAGTAGAAATAATCGAAATAGAAGTATCATAAATTGTAAACGGTTTTAAAATGTGTTTGCTTTTGTGTGTATTGTTCTGTATGTTTCTGTGATTTGATCCTCCTCGGAACTTCCCAGATGTGTGCCCTCTTTTCTAGAATCCTAGAGTAAATCTCCTCTTCCCACTGTCGTAGGTTTGGTTTTTATTCTTGCCCGGACTAAAATTCTTCTTTTTCCTCTGTTTCTTTCAAGGAGATTTAGACATTTCTTTCTATTTTTCTTTTATAATAATTATAATCTATTTTATGCTATAAGTCTCCAGGATCTAACTCTTTTCACTATTTTTTTCTTTATTGTATTTCCTTTTAGTTTCTCTATTTCATTATTCTTTAATTTATATATTCTTATCCCTTTCATATTACATTTTCATCTTTTTTCTTTAAGAGAAAATGATTATGAGTTCTCCCATTGCTAAGTACAATCTGATCTATATACGCATTTGGCCCTGAAAACTCCTTGAGAACCCTATCCTTTGAAATATGTGGGACTGGAGGGATAGCCCAGTGAGTAGGGCATCTGCCTGGCATGCGGCAGACCCAGGTTCAATCCCCAGCATCCTACATGGTCCCCTGAGCTCTGTCAAAAGTGCTCCCTGTGAGCACAGAGCCAGGATTAACCCCTGAGCACCTCGAGGTGTGGTTGAAAAATCAAAACCTAATAATTAATTATGCAAATGCACACATATAATATTCAAACCCATCTGGTATAATTAGAAGTTAATATTTCAGTTACACCCAGGTCATAAGGCTAAGGGTAAAAGCAAAACAGTAATCCCCCCAAAAAAGTGTTATTTAAAACTAACCACAATATCTGATCATTCCAGGGACAGTCTCATAGTGAATTCGATATTTTCTCTAAAGTAGTTCCTTTTGCTTCTCTAAGAGCTGATTTATCCCACTTTCTTTCAAAAGTCACAAACGAGGGCCAAAGCGATAGTGCGGCAGGGAGGGCCTTTGCCCGGCTCACAGCCCACCCGGGTTCCATCCTCAGCCCCCCAGGTGTCCCCCACGCTCGCCAGAGTGACCCTTGAGCAGGCTGGGGATGGCCCCAAAGAAAAACAGAATCAAATATGATATCAAATCCTGTTTAAGCTGTCTGTATCCTCTCTATTCTAACGCGAAATCATTGCCACATGGCATTTCACACACCCCATAGTTATTAGGTGCAAATACTCATATTTCAGTTGTCTTAATTCTTACTATGAACCAATTAGCATATATTTTCTTGAAAATGAGAAATCCTTTCTATGTGCCCACAAAATCATCTGTCCAGACCACGATTAGGATGTTAGAAGATTAATGGTTACTTTCCCTTTATATCCAAAACATATCTTGGATGTAAATAATAAAGAGGGGCCCGAGAAAAACAGTTTGGGTATTTGAATCTGAGTCCACCCCAAGGCAGGGAGCAGAGCAGGATTTTCGGAGGAAATTGCAGACTGACGCCTAGGACATGTTTTCAGAACGGAATTCACATAGGGTGAACCAAGGTGACTTGAGAATTCAAACAATTGTCACTCTAGAAAAGACAAAGCCCCAAACGTACAAACATTGGACGTGAAAATATTCAGCTGGAACCTAGCGGGGCTGACAGATTCGCTTGCGGTTCCGACAGGGGACCCTTTCCATCCTCGACACGCGCTCACAGCCCCCAGCGTCGTTCATAACCTGCTCGGTCACGAACGCCCTGCCATTAATCCCCAAAATATTAGGGTCCTGTTTTTTGCAATTAATTTGCCAGCTTGGGGTTATTCATCTTTGGCTCAATAAATCATACTGTGAAAGTCAAAATTTTGTTTTCATCACTTTTGACTCGAATTTGACCAGACATTTTTCCTCCTGAGAAAGAAACATTGAGTGGACATTGAGTGGACACAGCGTTGGCATCTGCAGATAGACCCCTCGCTCCCGGGGCAGCTCGTGGTACTGCTCCCAGGGACGGACTAAAGTCAGCAGGCAGACAGGGTTCCTAGAGAAGTTAGTTAAATGCAGTTCATACAAAACTATCTCCAGCAAACTAGTTGTTGGGTATTTTTGAAACGTGCTGGTACGTTACAAACGGCATATTACCCAGCCAGACACATGTCCAGGACGCTCCCCACACAGACTGCTCCTGGACAAAATCACTTTCCACACTTGTAAATGGCTAAATTTCAGAAGAACAGAATATAATTCCCTGATCAATGGTACGTTTATTTGGATCAGCTAAAGAAAAAAAAAGGAGTAAAATACGGTATATCATCCCAGGCTTTTACCAAGTAAAACTCTCAATGGGTCTACTGTCTACTTTCATATGTCGTCTCAAGCATTGTACATATACATATATGCACACACACTCACCTACTCTCACACCTGTGAACGTCCTTTTCCTCACAATCATCATACCATAGTAAAGTGTTAATCCCATTTGTAAATGTAACTCCATCAACTTGCCAAAGATAACGTACTTAATAAGGGGCAGTGTCAGGGGTACAATTCCTCTTAGCATGGTACAAAACAGAATTCTAAAAAAGAAATGGACACCTGGCCTTTTATTCCTGAAAATAAACCTGGATCCCCACAGAACTTCGAGATGGCTATTACATCGTGTCGTGTCGTGAAAACCCTTACAGGTTGGACAATCGCTTTCCAACTTCGACTTTGAGCCTGTTAAGATAGAGGAGGGTCCATCATTAGTGAGAAATGATCACTCTGGACGGGAACGGAGTGTTGTCAGGAGGCAAAGGGATATACATGAGAACCTTCCAGCATCTGTGTTGCAAACCAGAATGCCTAAAATGAGAGGGAGAGAGAGAGAGAGAGAGAGAGAGAGAGAGAGAGAGAGAGAGAGAGAGAGGGAGGGAGAGAGAGAGGGAGAGAGAGAGAGAGAGGGAGAGAGGGGGGGAGAGAGAGAGGGAGAGAGAGAGAGGGAGAGAGGGGGGGAGAGAGAGAGAGAGGGAGGGAGGGAGGGAAAGAGAGAGAGGGGGGAGGGAGGGAGGGAGGGAGGGAGAGGGAGAGAGAGGGGGAGAGAGAGGAAGAGAGAGAGAGGGAGGGAGAGAGAGGGAGAGAGAGAGAGGGAGAGCGAGGAGAGGTGTCTGCCATAGAGGCAGGCTGGGGAGGGGGTGGCTTTGGGGGGAGGGAAACTGGGGACTCTGGTGCAGGGAAGTTACACGGGGAAGGGGACGGGCGCTGGAACACTGTGTGACTGAAACCCAATCGCGACCAGCTCTGTAAAGCTCTACGTCACAGTGATTCAATAAAATAAAAACAATAGTATTAAAACCCCTTACTTGACCTGGCCTTGCACGCTCGGGAGGGGGTCGGCCCTTCGGGAGACCCGGCCCCCTGGCGCTGAGGGGCTCGTGCAGGCGCGTGGCTCCTCCCGCCCCCTCCTGGGGAAGGGCCACAAAACTGCCCTCCCGCCAGGTTCCCAGGCCCACCCCTAGGTCAGCCTCCAGGTCACTCCGGATGGGGGGCCGGGCGGCCATGGCAGGCCAGCGTCTCTCGGGGACAGAGGCCCCAAAGACCCCAAACACCCGCCTTGGCTCCCCTTCTGTGCTGGTCTTTGTGCCCGCAGAGCTGTCGCAGGCCTCACACACTCGCACCCGTGCTCACAGAGCTCACGGCCTTTCTCGTGGGCATGCTCGCCAGGGCTCACTCAGGAGTACTCACAGTGCTCCCTAGGAGGGCGCACAGGCCTGTGCGTGCCTTTCGGTCAGTGTCAGCCCTGCCACAGCCCCAAGGGGTGCACCTGGGCCAGAGTGATAGGACAGCAGGGGGCGCTGGCCCTGCACCCAGTGACCCAGCTCCGCATGGCCCCCTGGGCCCCACCGGGAGTGACCCCTGAGCACAGAGCCAGGAGTCAGCTCTGAGCCCCGCCGGGTGTGGCCCCAAACAAAAACAAAGAAAGGAGCATTTCTGGCGCACCTGGGCAGCACGGGGGCTGGAACCCACGGCCTGATGCGGCTGGGGGGAGAGGAGATGGCGGGGCCTGGCAGAGGGGATGCGGGGACAGACCGCGGGAGGGGATTGAGGGACACCAGGGGACGAGGGGACAGACCGCGGGAGGGGATTGAGGGACACCAGGGGACGAGGGGACAGACTGCGGGAGGTGAGCCGGACCCCAGCTCTCACCTCGGGGTACAGACGCTGCCCCGTGGCTGTGGCCTCCTTACCGCCGTCAGGAGGAGCAGGGCTGGGTGAGTCTCCACCAGCACATTATCCAGCTGCTCTAAGGCTGTGACCGCGCACGTCCACGCCCGTGTGCCCCGACAGCGTCCAGCCCCGGCAAACCTGACCTTGGCACTAAAGCTCAGGACCCCTGCCCAGCTCCTGCCGCGAGAGGAGGAGGAGGAACACAGAGTCTTCCCGCGCCTGCCCCGGCCTGCCGCCCCGTCTCCTGCCTTGCTTCTCCTGAAGAAACAGTTTCCTCCTGGCTGGGCGTCAGCCGCCCTTGCTGGCTCCTCGGCCTCCTGCAGAACCAAGGTCTGCTCTCGTGCTTTTGTGCTCACCAGGAGACTCTCGTGGCAGCCAGGGCTGGGGGCCTGGGGGGGGGCAGGGCCTACATATCCCAGGCCCCCAAACAACGTCGTGATCTGGTTGACTATAAGACGTCCACAGTGTTTTGGCCGGTGATCCTTGTCATTCCTTTCAAACCACCTCTTATTGGCAATCTATAAGAGAAATTCATTTTGCTGCATAAATTTTCCCCATAAATCAGGTTCTTATTAAACTGCATGGAGAGGCCTCTCGGAATTATTTGCAAAAAATGGCAAATTATTTCAGTGTATTTCACTGTCAATACTGGTTTTGTTTTTCCTAGTGTTTGTAAACATTTCCCTATATGTGATACATTTAAAGAGTCATTTGAACACATAGCTAGATCAACTCACTTTTTTTTTTTTTGGCTTTTGGGTCATACCCAGTGATGCTCAGGGGCTTCTCTTGGCTCTGCACTCAAGAATGACTCCTGGCGGTGCTTGGGGGACCATATGGGATGCCGGGGATTGAACCCGGATCGGCCGCATGCAAGGCAAACGCCCTACCCACTGTGCTATCGCTCCGGCCCCCCCGGCCCTTCACTGGCCGGCTGTCCCCAGCGTCCAGGAGCCGCCCTCTCCTGTCTCTCCGGCAGACACAGGCAGCTGGGCACCCTGGGCACCCTGGGCCAGGCCTCCTGGAGCCAGACTCCCCACGTCCTTCTCACTGGCCGTCCGGAATCGTCATCTTTATTTTTCAGGAATCACCGACTGTCTGTCGTGGCAGTTACACCGATTTACATCCCCCCCGTGGTGCTCTGCAGTTATCTTTCCCCACGTCCCGCCAGCATATGTTGGCTTTGACACGGGCTGTCCTCACAGGTGTGAAGTTCTACCTCATGGTGGTCTGGATTTGCATCTCCCTAATAAGACACAAGGCTCAGCCTTTCTTCCCGGGCCCGGGGGACCTCACTCTGGCTTCCTTGGCTAAGTGTCTACTCAGATCATCTGCCGATATTTTGATTGGGTGGATTGTTCCTTTGGTCTGAAGGAGAGCTGTTTATTTTTAGAGGCACTGTGTAAGAGTGTCCCTCGCTTGAAAAAACTCATTGATGTTCAAAATGAAGCCAGGAAGGAAACCTCTCCGTCACCGATGTAAAGGTGGGTATCCCAAGGAGGAGTGACGGGGGGATTACATGCCCTCCGGAACATTCCAGGACAGAGTGGAGGATGATGGGAGAGCCACAGGGACTGAAAGTGGCCCAGAAACTCCAGAACAAAAGGGTCAACGGGAGCCAGGAGATGCTGAGCCCATTCCCCGGGCGCGTCTGGTTAACACGCCCGACTCTTAGGCCCACAGTCAAGTATTCGAGTCGAGTTGTTAGTAATAATTTGTAAGGAGCAAATCAGCATGCTATCAAAGAGGGCTCTTTTGTTTTGTGGCCGTCCTGTGCTCCCTTTGATCGTGTCCTGCCATCCCGGCTAAGCAGCGGTTTCCTCTAATTGTTATTAGCGTGTGATGAGGAATAAATAGTGTGCTCCTGCAACGAAGGAGCGATTGGGAAGATAAAAATGGCAGCAGAGACGGGTTGTCAGCCCGTCAAACACGCAGCTGATTAGGAATTCTGCTGGAACCAGCATCTCCGATGAAAGAGCACGCCCTCCCTCACGTCTATTCTTGCCTGCGAGAGTATCTGCACGTCGGGGAGATCCCTCCCGCCAAACCCAGCCTCCTCTCCCCGAGCTCCTGGATAGAGGAGAAAAGTTAGCAGAGCCGTTTCCTTACAATTTCTTCCCTCTCGAGAATGTCATCATTGTTTATGGATCCTTGCAGCTAGACAAACCCTCAAATTCTAAATAGGCAGGTTAAATCCTTAAATTATAATCTTGGTCCAACAATACTGTCATTAGAGCTGCCATCCTATTCTATCATCTACCGCTCAGAACCTTCCCAAAGCCTCAGATCATTTTAGCTTCAATTGTGTCCAATTTATAAGATGAAAAAAAATGTTAAATGAAGGATAAGGACAGAATATCTTGTTTGCATGATTTCTCTGGAGAGTTGTGATTTGATGCTTTGATTGAAGGAAGACTCGATGAGGCTAAAATTATTCCAGGTGAGGCCACTGAAAGAAAAAGAGAAAAGGCGGCCAGTTGCGCCGGGTGTAGTGTGTGTCCTGGGGGAAATCGAGGCATTATTTCAGTCTGACCTTTGTGAGGACAATACCGGGATTGTCTGGAAGCAAAGCCATGCAGGAACCACATTCACCTTCCCGAGCGTTCGTTTCACAGCTAATTTCCTCCCGACAATGAGTTACATGTAGACTCTTGAGGGAAGACCCAGGCCTGTGGCTCGTCAGCCTTCCCAGCGCCCGGCCCTGGCCGTGAGCACCTCCTGGCCGGCCTCTCCCACCCACGCGTGTCCACTTCCCGAGGGAGCACGAGACGCTCGCCTTGAGAAGGTCCCCCGAGCCCCACCTGGTCCGCTCACTGCTCCTGGAACTGCGTCTCCCTGTCACGTCCCTTCCCGGGCCCTGGCCTGGCGCGTGTCTGATGTGGGCGAGGGTGTAGCTGGGGTGGAGGAGGGAAACGACGGGCTCGAGAGCACTAGAGCATCCCAGGGACGCCTCTCGCCGGGGGTCGGCCACGGCCCCGGAAGGGCATGTCAAGAGCGTCACGCCAACCCTGCAGAGACCCCCGCTCCACAGGGCCACGTCTGCGAGGAGGGCCTGCACAGACAACGACTTCTCAGGCGCAGGAAAGCCCAGACGAGACTCGGGGGCGAGGGCGGTGCCCAGGGCTGACTCCCACCTCAGTGCTCAGGGTCGTTCCCCATGGGCTTGGCCATGCACAAGGCCAGCGTCCTCCCCGCTGCTCCGGCCCCCGAGACGGGACTTCAGAGAGTGGCTCGGCCACCGGCCCGAAAGCAGCCCTGAAGCATCAGGGGAGACAGACTTTGTGGCTAGAGACGGAGGCGGGTAAGGCCCCCCTGGCCTGGAGGAGCCTAGGCCCCGCTCCTCTCGGCAACATCCTAGCAACGGGCTCCTACTCTGTGGAAGCCTGAGCGGGCAGGGAGGGCAAGGCCTAGAAACAAGCCTGCCGGGACACGGGAGGGCGCGCAGGCCGCTGACTGCGGCTCCTCCCATCCCCCACCATGGCCCCCCGGCAACCCCCGCGCCCACCCGCCACTGGGTCTTTGGAACTAGCCTAGATCCCTTTTGGGCACACACACTGGATCCCTTTGGACACACACACTGGATCCCTTCTGGCCACACAAACTGGATCCCTTTGGGGACACATACTGGATCCCTTTGGACACACACACTGGATTCCTTGAACACACACCAGATCCCTTTGGGGACACACACTGGATCCCTGCTGGACACACACACTGGATCCCTTCTTGGAACACACACTGGATCCCTTTGGGGACACACACTGAATCCCTTTGGCCACACACACTGGATCCCTTCTGGGTACACACTGGATCCCTTATGGACATACACACTGGATCCCTTCTGGCCATGCACACACACTAGATCCCATTGGGCACACACTAGATCCCGTCTGGCCACACAGACACTCGATCTCGATTCCTTCTGGGCACGCACACACTGGATCTCTTTGGGCACACACTATATCCCTCTGGGTACTCACACTGGATCCCTTTTGACACACACTGGATCCCTTGGGGCACACAAGCTGGATTCCTTGGGGCACACACTGTCCCTCCTACTGTCTGATTCCTGTCTGATTCCTGCCATGTCGGTCAGAGGCAGTGAGGAACCGGTCACCAGGTGGCCCAGGAGTGTGTGGAAGAAGAGACAACCCCGGGCTGCCCTGCGCCCCCAGAGGGCCCGTAAGCCCCTCACATCCCCGGGGCGCTCGCCAGCAGAGCTGGGCCCAGGGTCCCTCTGGACATTCTCGATGCTGAGGCCCAGGCTCATCCCAGGAGCAGACGCCCTCCGCCCCGAGCCCGCTTCAGCCCCAACACATGTTTCTATTCCACAGAAAAAGAAGTTGGACTTCTGGGCGCTGGGAGAGGCCACGGCTGGGTGTGGGCTCGGCCCGTCCACCTGCCACCGGAAAACACGTGCCCTTCCGAGCGCGAGGAAAGACGGGACATCAGGCTGCTTGTCGGAGGGAGGAAACGTGGCTCCGGGGAAGCTTGAGAGATCGAGACAGAGCAAGTGTGAGGACAAGGTCCAGAAAGGAAGGGCTCGCGGGACGGGGGGCCGGGGGCCACAGGGCACCAGAAGCCTCTTCCACAGAAACCAGGGACTGATCTGGGGCAGAGAGGGAGGGGGACCTCGGGAGGCCCTGGCCGAGGTCGGCGATGGGCAGAGCGCTGGCCCTGCCAGAGGGTCCCCCACCTTAGCCTGCAGCTCGGCGCTTTGAGTCCGAGCATCCCGGGCAGGTCTCTCGGGCTCAGGATGCCGCGTGGCCTCACCTGAGAGGGAAGGGAGATGCATGAAGCCGCCCACGTGGAACAGCCACGGCTCTGGGACCTGTAGACATCAGGCAAGTAGCTGACAGATGCCCTCATTCTGTGTGTGTGTGCACGTGTGTGCACGTATGTGCATGTGTGTGCACATGCGTGTGTGCATGTGTGTGCATGTGTGTGTGCATGCGTGTGTGTGTGCATGTGCTAGGAATATCCGAGCAGTGCCAGAAGCCAGGACCACGGGCCAGAGGGGCAGCTCGGCAGGGAGGCACTGGCCTTGCAGGCTGCTGGCCCCAGTTCCATCCCCAGCACCCCACGGGGCCCCCCGAGCTCTGCCAACGTGATGCCTGAACACAGAGCCAGGAGTCAGCCCTGAGCACCACCCGGGATGGCCCCCAAACAAAATAAACACCAGGCACGGTGCCAGCGCAGGCCTGGCCCAGGAGCAGGGGCGCCTCGGGAGGGCCCTCAATGCCATAGGCCGGCGGGGCGGCAGACCATCGCTGGGGGGGGCAGGGACGGGCGGGGGGGCATTCTTGTCCTTCTCTGGGCCCCGCTGCACTGCCCAACATCCCAGTTGCCACCTCTGGGTTTTCCAGAGACGGGGAACGTGAGCCCAGCCGCCGTGGGCCGCGGCATGCTGCTGGCCCTCGGGGTTCGTCCTGCCGGCCCAGCAAACCTCGGGAGGCGGGGCCGGGCGCCGGCACCTGTCACCTGCTCCAGCCGTCCTGGAGCATTCCAGGGGCCCTGAGCTTCTCCACCTTGGCGTGCCGGGGCTCTGTCGGGCGGCCCCACCCCACAGTGCTCAGGGGTCACTCCTGGCCGGGCCCAGTGCCTGCCCCCGCCCCCCGCCTCTCGGTCCAGGGTTCCAGCTCCTGAACTCCCATTGGTTTGTCCAGGGCCGGGCAGGGCCAGCCCGTCACGGGACCATGAAATGTTTACACTGGAGTCAGGAGAGTAAAAAGTTTACCCAGGACAGCGTGTTTACAGAACCCGCTGGGTCAGAATCATCGGGTCACACGGCAAGGACATGCCAAGCCCAAGCCCCCCCCACACCCGGCAGGCCTCTGCCCCACCTGCTTCTGCCAGGCCACCCTGTGTGAGGGCGTGAAGGCCGCCCCCTCCAGCCTCCGCCTCCCCCAAGTGTCCCCTGCCCACACCCTCTCCTCCCCTCCCCTGCGCCTCACTCAGTTCCCGGCCCAAATGCTGCTGCTCCGGCCTTGTGCTCCTACACCAGCTCCCCTAGGAGGAGCAGCCCCCCCCCACACACACACACCAGCCCCCCTGGGCTGCCCCTCGGGCCACCTGCCCCCGCCCCCGCCTGGCCCTTCCTTCCACACCCGGTCCCGGGGGCTGTCCTGTGTGGGTTTGCAACATGTGCACCCGTGCCCACGAGCACGCACACACATGCGTACACAGATACACACACATGCAGGCAAAGATGCACGCACATGCAGAGAAAGATGCACGCACATGCAGGCACAGATGCATGCAGCACAGATGCATGCACATGCACACACATGCACACGTGTGCACACAGAGATACATGCACATGCACACGCACACGCATGCATTCACACACACGCAGATGCACATACATGCACATGCGGATGCATACACATACACACTTGCACATAGCAGGCATGTCCTTGCACAATGTGTGACTGCACACACGTATGCATACATACATGTACACACATGTGCACATACACAAAAACACACATACTATCCTTTGGATAAAGACTCAGCCCTGACTGCCGCTCCCATCTGATTGATGCCCTTCCCTCCCTCAGCTCCTCCTTCCCTTTCTGGAATGTTCTCTGCCCTAAATTTTCCTTCCTCTGAAGGCTCCTCCCCCTCACTGACCCCGCCCCGCCCTGGGCCATGCTGGGGTTTCCCTGACTGCAGGGCTTGCAGTCTCCATAGGGCCTTTGGGCCCCTGGCGCTGAGCCTGGCCCGCCTGCCTGCCTCCCTGCCCCATCCCTCGGGACTAGTGAAGGTGGGTAGCCGGGAGAGGGTGTGCGAGTGGTAGAGAGAGAGAGAGGAATGGGAGCAAGACAAGGCTTTGATCAAGCAGGCAAAGGCTCTTTATTTCTCTCAAGCTAGTTTTTTATACTTGATTCCGTGAGGAAGTAGGCAAAATGGGGAAGTAACAATACATGCATATTTTCAGTGGCACAGGGCACCAGCCCTAACAGGGGGCGCATGACGGTTATCTCGGCGTTGCTCAGGAACTTTACACAATGTGTTCCAACGTTTTCCCGAGAAGAGGTTAACTTCTTAATGGAAGGACATTTTTCCAAAAAAAGGATTGGGTCCTTAATTGCAGGTCAGGCTATGCTGACATTCTGGCTCCGGGCACCTCCCCTGCCCCCCCCCGCCCCCGCCCCCGCCCCACCCCACCCCCACCCCCCCTCGCCCTCCCACGCTCGGCCTCCGGGCCTCTGCAGCTACTCGCTTCAGGTACTGGGCAGAGGCCATGCTGGCCGACATGGGCCAGTGGCCCTGGACACTGACACACTGCCCACCGATGGCCAGATAGCCGCCAAGTAATTTTACTCGATTTGGAGGTTTTGGTGTTACCCTGCCAGTGTCGCTCACGATGCAGAAGCCTGTTTTTCTCTCGGTGATTCAATCCTGGTTCTTTTTTAAATGAATTTAATGTTCCCCTCGAGCCCTCTCTGACCTGATTTCTCATTTTCTAATTTCTTTATCTTTATTCATTTCTTTGCTGCCTAAATGTTGTTACCAAATCGCTTTTTTAAAAAGAAGGTCCCAAGGGCAGCGCATTTGCCTGCCTCGGCAGGACCAACCGGGGTCTGTGTCGGCACAGTTGTGGGCGGTAGCACATAATGTCTACCAGCACGAGGACATCCTCCTTCCCCCGCCAAGCAGCGGGACAGGACCCCCGATGCAAATCTCGGGGTCTATGCAAAATGACATTTCTATTTACGGAAACAACGTTGGCAGAACCCAGCAACCAGATGAAGATAGAAACTTTTATAATATATCAAAAATAATTCAGATGAATTAAAGTCTCATGTAACTTAGAATTACACATGCTGGCCAGAAAAATAAAGGTGTTTAGAGTGACAGGGAGTGGCACGGGGCAGTTTTCGCCAGGAAGGGGCACCAAGAGCCATGAAATAAAAGGTAGATCCTGCCATCACATTCCCAAATAAAAACATACACAGTAGGGGCCAGCGCCATAGCACAGCGGACAGGGCATTTGCCTCGTATGCAGCAGACCCAGGTTCGATCCCCGACACCCCGTATGGCCCCCTGAGCCCCGCCAGGAGTGATCCCTGAGTGCAGAGCCAGGAGCAAAGCCTGATCTCTGCCCATAGGGGCCCCAGTGAAACAAAGGCACCCCAGTGAAGGAGAGCTGCAAAGTGATGTGTGATGCAAGTGGCAAAGGATTCACATTTACAGGCTGTAGAAGAAGCTACAACCAAGAGAAAATAGACAAAAGACATAAAAATTCACAAGGAAGCAAATCCAAATGGCCAACAAGCAAAATAAACATTCTAGACCCCTGGTTTGGAGGAATAATGGGTTCCTGACCCACGTGTGTGAGCATGGCTCTGGGGTTCATTGCTGCAGGCCCTGACCCCGCCACGTGTGTGTGTGCGCTCGAGACTGTGCGTGTGCATGTGCCTGTGTGTGTGTAAGAGAGAGAGAGTACCGCAAAACTAGGCGTTAGAATGTTTAGATGATATCTAATCTTTGATAAGGGAGCAAGAGATGTGAAGTGGAGCAAGGAAAGCCTCTTTAACAAATGGTGCTGGCACAACTGGACAACCACATGCAAAAAAATGGGTTTAGACCTTGACCTGACACCATGCACAAAAGTCAGATCAAAATGGATTAAAGACCTCAACATTAGACCACAAACCATAAGGTACATTGAAGACAAGGTCGGCGAAACCCTCCACGATATTGAAGATAAAGGTATCTTCAAAGGTGACACGGAACTAAGCAATCTAGTAAAAACAGAGATCAACAAATGGGACTACATTAAACTAAAAAGCTTCTGCACCGCAAGAGATACAGTGACTAGAATACAAAGTCTATCCACAGAATGGGAAAGGATATTTACACAATACCCATCAGATAAGGAGTTGATATCAATGGTATATAAAGCACTGGTTGAACTCTACAAAAAGAAAACATCCAACCCCATCAAAAAATGGGGCGAAGAAATGAACAGAAACTTTACCAAGGAAGAAATACGAATGGCCAAAAGGCACATGAAAAAGTGCTCTGCATCACTAATCATCAGAGAGATGCAGATCAAAACAACCATGAGATACCACCTCACACCACAGAGACTGGCACACATCCAAAAGAACAAAAGCAACCGCTGTTGGAGAGGATGTGGGGAGAAAGGGACCCTTCTACACTGCTGGTGGGAATGCCGGCTAGTTCAGCCCTTTTGGAAAACAGTATGGACGATTCTCAGAAAACTAGAGGTTGAGCTCCCATTTGACCCAGCAATACCACTGCTGGGAATATATCCCAGAGAGGCAAAAAAGTACAATCGAAACAACATCTGCACATGTATGTTCATCGCAGCACTGTTTACAATAGCCAGAATCTGGAAAAAACCCGAATGCCCCAAAACGGATGACTGGTTGAGGAAACTTTGGTACATCTATACAATGGAATACTATGCAGCTGTTAGAAAAAAGGAAGTCAAGAATTTTGTAGTTAAGTGGATGGGCATGAAAAGTTTCATGCTGAGTGAAATGAGTCAGAAAGAGAGAGACAGACATAGAAAGACTGCACTCATCTATGGTATATAGAATATCAGAGTGGGAGACTAATACCCAAGAACCGTAGAAATAAGTACCAGGAGGTTGACCCCATGGCTTCGCGGCTGGCCTCACGTTCCGGGGAAAGGGCAACTCAGAGAAGCGATCACCAACTACATTGTAGTTGAAGGCCATGTGGGGGAAGGGAGTTGCGGGCTGAATGAGGGCTAGAGACTGAGCACAGCGGCCACTCAACACCTTTATTGCAAACCACAACAGCTAATTAGAGAGAGAGAACAGAAGGGAATGCCCTGCCACAGTGGCAGGGTGGGGTGGGGGGGAGATGGGATTGGGGAGGGTGGGAGGGACACTGGGTTTACGGGTGGTGGAGAATGGGCACTGGTGAAGGGATGGGTTCCCGAACTTTGTATGAGGGAAGTATAAGCACAAAAGTGTATAAATCTGTAACTGTACCCTCACGGTGATTCTCTAATTAAAAATAAATAAATTATAAAAAAAAAAAGAATGTTTAGATGATACAGATTTCAAACTAACAACCAACAAGAGAATTGTATTGATTTTACTGGCCAAGCACTTAAAAAAATTAGACCTTTATTTCACAAAACTAATTTTAAATAAATAAATTATTGCAATAGTAAAAATGAAACCACAAATATCCTAGAAATATAGACAGACAAATCATGGACAAATCATGTATATGTGTATACACATAATATACTCCTGAGGTGGAAGGCTCTTACAAAGTGGGACACGAACAAGGAAAACCGTACTTTTAAAAGAATGATACATTTGGGGCTGGAGAGATAGCACAGCGGGTAGGGCTTGCACTCGGCCAACCCGAGTTCAAATCCCAGTATCCCATATGGTCCCCTGAGCACTGCCAGGGGTGATTCCTGAGTGCATGAGCCAGGAGTGACCCCTGTGCATTGCTGGGTGTGACCCAAAAAGCAAAAAAAAAAAATGATACATTTAACTATGCAAAGATACAAATTAAAAATGCACCACAGGACAAAGAGAGGTTGGGAAAAAAATGAGTTGGACTGGGCTGGGGAGATAGTACCGGGGTGGTGAAGGCACCTGTCTTGGGTGTGGCCGACCTGGGTTTAACTTTTAGCACCACATCTGGTCCCTCCAATCCCCACCAGGAGTGATCCCCGTGCAGAGAACCAGAAATGATCCCTGAGCACAGCCTCACATGTGGCCCAAAACACACACACACATACACACACATATACACACATGCACACACATACATGTATACCCACATATACACACATGCACACACATACGTATACACATGTATACACATATACATACACACACATGCACACACATACACATATACATACACACATACAGAGCCCACAGAAGTTTGACTTTACTTCCTATTTTGTATGAACATGAACTCCACTTACAGTTTCACTGGACACATAGGACAAATGACCACAGTGCTAAGAGAAAGCATGAAGAAAAAGTTCACAATCTTTGGACAAAAAAGACTTTTTGAGCATGATTTCTGAAACAACAAAATCAAAAGGTGAAATATTGACCACACTAACCAGGTACAGCTTTATGACCTCTACGTATACATGAAAGAACGTGGGGAATGTGCCCTAGATGGAAAGAGAGAAGATAAATTGCTCAAAGGCCACACGTAGGAAAACAGAGTTAAAATGTTTAACATAGTAATGAAATTTCAATTTAAAACTGACACATGATACAACTAGTTATGTATAATATAATAGCAATAGATAACCAATAAAACCCTGGGAAATGTTTGCTTTCACTAGACAGCAAGGAAATACAAAATGAGACAGAGAGGGAGTCTTTCAAATAAATACATACATACACACACACACACATACATATATATATATATATATATACATAGTACTATCACTGTCACTGTCATCCCATTGTTCATCAGTTTGCTCGAGCAGGCACCAGTAACATCTCCATTGTGAGACTTGTTGTTACTGTGTTTTGGCATATCGAATATGCCACAGGGAGCTTGCCAGGCTCTGCCATGCGGGCGGGATATTCTTTGCTGGGCTCTCCAAGAGGGACGGAGGAATCGAACCTGGGTCAGCCAAGTGCAAGGCAAACGCCCTCCCCACTATGCTAGAAAAACAGAGTTGGAAAGAATATAACCCAGTACAGCCTTGAGCCGCATCTCCAGTTTCAGGATTGTACATAAGAAACTAATCAAAGAAACAAATATTTAGTTATAAAAATATGCATTATAGTTCTGTTTGTAAGAGAAAAATGGTATAAATACAAAAAAAACCTTTTATATAAATTAAGGTTTTCTATGTAATGGAATACGATCAGTCAGGGAAAAAATGTGGTTTAGACATATATTGGCACAGAAGTTAGAGAGTACATTTTCAAACATCGATGTGTATATGTAACTGAGCATCAAGATGTACGCACCTGGAATAAAATCGCCAACGCCATTAACTAGCAACGGGGACAAGCTCACAATCCCGTGTCCTGGCGAGTGAGCGAGATTTCTGTGAGTTCTTCTTTCCCTCCCTCTCCTCCTCGATACTCCTGAATGTTTGTATAATGCGCTTCTGTTATTTTAAAGAACAGAGCTGTCTACAGGGGAACACATGCAGGGGCGTCATGGCTCTAACACGCTAACACGCGTGTCTGCAGGTAGAGAAGACAGCATCTGTGTTCAAATTCTGACAGCAGTTTCTAACAATAGTAGGACTGGGGGGGTAATATTTTTTCTTTGGGGGTGGGTGGGTTTTGGGGTTTGTTTGGGGACCGCACCTGGTGCTGCCCAGAGACTGCTCCTGGCTTGGTGCTCAGGGTGAGCCCTGGCAGTGCTCCGTAGGCGGTGCCGGGACCCACCCAGAGCCATCACCCCTGCGTCTCTCAGGCTCCCTGGAGGGTTTCCCTCCGATGCACGGAGAAACCATGACTTGCTTGTACAGTTACTTTTGTAGGAAAAAATCCATTTTGGGGGCCAGAGAGTGCCGTGGGCTCAGCGAGGGCTTTGCTTGTGGGAGGCGTGGGTCCCTCCCCCCCACGGCAGGGTGCCCCCGCCAGCACGAGTCGGGAGCACCCCCCCACGCCCCCGGCACTCGCCCGTGTGGCCCCCAAGCAAACGGAAGCAAAACGCTGCATCTTCAATGCGCGATGCTTCTCCGAGACTCTCCGGGGGCGAATTCCACCTCTCAGGCAGGGGGAGATCATGGGTGGGGGGGGGTGTTGGGACCCTCCGGCCCAGCAGCTACTGAATTCTGAATCCAAGTGGAGCACTGTCAGATGAGAGTCCTGTTTGAAACTTTCTTTTTTCATGTTTTGGCTTTGGGGCCACACCTCCGGGTACTCAGGGATCACTCCTGGTGGGAGGGTGGTCAGGAGACCATACGCCGAGCTGGGGAATCAAGCACTGGGCAGCGAGTCCAGGCCAAGCGGCCTCCCCCGTACTATGGCCCCGGGGCCTTGTTTGAAGAGTTAAGACTCTTTCACCGAGTCTCAAGAGCAGAGCACTGCCCACTCCTGAGTGACCCGCAGTCATGCCGCCAACCTGAGTCTCCTGGGACCTCTGCCCGTGGAGTCGGCGTAAGCGCTGCGTGGTGGAGGCTCCGACTTCAGCCCTGGCACCCCTGGGCCCCTGAGCACTGCCAAGAGTGACCGTCCAGCACAGGCGTAGGCCCGAGCACCGCCCCAAGCAAGACAGCACAGGAAAGTTATGAACGGAGCGCGGCGGGGGGAGGGGAGCCGCACAGATACTGCCCAGAGGACGCCCACGGGTGGGCCCTGCTCGCCGGGCCACAGCTGCCACAGAGTCGCGCCACCAGGAGCAGCTGTCCTCCGTGCTCCTGGTCTCCGTGCTCCTGGTCCTGGTGCTCCTCATCCCGTGCTCCTCATCCCGTGCTCCTCATCCTGTGCTCCTCATCCTGTGCTCCTCCAGATGCAGGCTCCTGTCTGTGCCGCTGCCCCAGCTCTGCAGACTCCTCTGTAGCACTGTCGCACTGTCATCCCGTTGTTCATGAATTGGCTCGAGCGGGCACCAGTAACGTCTCCATGGTGAGGCTTGTTGTGACTGTTTCTGGCATATCGAATACGCCACGGGGACCTTGCCAGGCTCTGCCGTGGGGGCGGGATACTCTCAGTAGCTTGCCGGGCTCTCCGAGAGGGGCGGAGGAATAGAACCCAGGTCGGCCCCATGAAAAGCAAATGCCCTACCCACTGTGCTGTCGCTCCAGCCCACACGGGCTTGTGTCTGATCGTTCAGGGCCACGTAGCCGGGCACTCGGGTCACTCAGCAGACGCGTGGGTTCTCTTCCAAGCAGAAACAGGCCCGAGCTGGCCGGGTCTAAGCCTTATCACTGCAGCATGGGAGGTGTTTGTTATGGCGAGCAAAGGAAGGATCAGAAGCCACCCCGGACTTTCCCAGAGCTGAATAAAATGCGTCACCTCAAGGCATCCTTTAAAAAAATGCCATATTGGTGGACGGCTTAAGAAAAATTATTGAATAGTTTAAAAGTTTTTAATTTCTTTGATAATGCTGGGCTGTGAGAGGCATTTGAGTCTGTCAGAGATTCAAAGCCGGTTAATCAATATTCTGATTCATTACCATATTAGTAGAACATGGAAATACCACAGGCATACAAAATAGGTAATTGGGCACTAATTTACACACTTTAGCTCTGGAGACTTGATTAAAATGGAAATAAAACACGTTGACTTTATAAATTGACTGCACTTTAGGACCACTTAGCACGGAGGGAAACTAGAGGAGGAAGTGGCGTTACTGACTCTACGGCAAAAGTGCTGGCCAGCAGGGACCCGGCACAGACGCCGGCGCCCCGGGCACTGCGCCCCTCGTCCTGCTTGGAACTGAGTGTCCGCGTGAGGAACGTGGCTTCTGCATGGTTCTAGAACCTTTCCTCCCTCCACTGCCCAGGGCCTCCTCCCCTGCACCTTCAGAGTCTGTCCTTGCGCCCGAGATGGCGTGAAGTCCTGCGTGCAGGGACCCAGGGCTGCTCACTGCCTCACTCCAGCACGCCAGACGTGCCCCACCAGAGAGATTTCGGCTCCTCGTCCTCCCAGAGAGTAATCGTTACTGAGGCACACTAGGAGGAAAGACTCACTCTTTCTTTCTTTCTTTCTTTCTTTCTTTCTTTCTTTCTTTCTTTCTTTCTTTCTTTCTTTCTTTCTTTCTTTCTTTCTTTCTTTCTTTCTTTCTTTCTTTCTTTCTTTCTTTCTTTCTTTCTCTTCTTTCTCTCTTTCTCTTTCTTTCTTTCTTTCTTTCTTTCTCTCTTTCTTCCTCTCTTTCTCTTTCTTTCTCTCTTTCTCTCTTTCTTTCTCTCTCTTTTTCTCTCTTTCTTTCTCTCTTTCTCTCTCTCTCTCTTTCTTTCTTTCTTTCTTTCTTTCTTTCTCTCTCTCTCTCTCTTCTTCTTTCTTTCTTTCTTTCTTTCTTTCTTTCTTTCTTTCTTTCTTTCTTTCTTTCTTTCTTTCTTTCTCTCTTTCTCTCTCCTTTCCTTCCTTCCTTCCCTCCTTCCTTCCTTCCTTCCTTCCTTCCTTCCTTCCTTCCTTCCTTCCTTCCTTCCTTCCTTCCTTCTTTCTTTCTTTCTTTCTTTCTTGCTTGCTTTTCTTTCTTTCTTTCTCTCTTTCCGCCCTTCCCCTTTGAGAGCTATAAAGAAAACAGTTTTGTGTTTACAGTCATTTAGACAGCATTAAGGGGTGGATTGATAGCACAGTGGGTAGGGCGGGTTTGCCTTGCACGCAGCAGACCCGGGTTCAATTCCCGGCATCCCAAAAGGTCCCCTGAGCACTACCAGGGGTAATTCCTGAGTGCAGAGCCAGGAGTAACCCCTGTGCATCACCAGGTGTGACCCCCCCCCAAAAAATAGACAGCATTAAAAAATTTTTTTTAACTTTGCATAGAACAGAAATTTTTGTTTCCCTTTATTTCAGCAGCTTAATTCTGAAACTTCTCTTTCTTGGGACAGGAAGAATAACTATTATTCATGGTGCTGGTTGAAAATCAAGTGAGTAGGATTTCTGCAATATGTAAAACATTAATGAGGTGAAGTTCAATATGACAAGTAGTAGCCACCACGTGAATGTTTTTAAAAGGTAAAGAGAAATCTGAGCTTTATGGTGACTTGTTTTGCGTATTCTATTGGGGGGAAAAAACATGCTTCTTAGATTTGATTGATACCTTTAGCCTTTCAGTGCAGATACGACCGGGCCTTGGCAGAAACACCTATGTCACAAGACATCTAAGAAGAATCGAGGCCTGTTCGTTAACAAGCTGTTTTCTTCACTGATGAGATAGCTGGCATCTGGACCAAAGCTACACTTTAAAAAGCATGAAGACAAGAAGTTCCATATTACTCTGGTCACAATAAAAGAATTGTGATCCACATTAAATACCCCGAATCTATCTCTGCCCATGGGGAGAAGTGCTGAAAACAGTGACAGGAGAGAAGCGGATCACTCACCGTGGGTAAGAATACCTTTGGATAGAGAGAGTAATCGACTAATATATAAAAGAAGGTAGATTTCCTATGAATTCTAGGGGGAAAATATTATCTCCTATTAGTAATCCATCAGAGAACTGTAATTGGAATATTCCTTTCTCATAAGGTCTAAGAAAGAATTCTCTGATGTCAAAATGCCTTATCTGGAAATTTTTTTTATTTTACAAAGATACAAACTTTACTGCAATGCCAGTTTTCACTTATTTTTCTCTTTGATCCAGAAAGCTTCTACTCTGCATTTCTCCCTTGTTTCCCCACACCCACTCATAATACCCGTGTATTGCTTCTTTTAATGTGCTTTTTTTGCTTATAGTTAGCAAGGGAAAAATGATAAAAATCGCAGAAATACAAAAGTCATATGTTACGAAGGAATGTATTGATTTAACAGTATTTCGATGTTAATGGAATGTGAATAATTCAAGAATTTAGCAGGGTGGGGCCAGAACAGTGCAGCAGGGATGGAGTCTGTCTTGTGTATGGCTGACCTGGGCTTAGTCCTCAGCACCACATCTGGTCCCCTGGGCCCCCCAGGAGGGGACCCTGAGCTCAAAGCCAGGAAGAAGCCCCTGAGTGCAGCTGGGTGTGGCCCTCACACAAAACAACTGTAGCAGAAATAAATTGATTTAAAAAAGAAAAACATAATATTCAAGTAACAGAGAAGCAAATGTATTGCTATCAATGACTAAACTTGGAACTCTGGTGAAAATGGACTTTAAAAATATACTCATGTGTCTGATTGGCAGCTTGGGAAACCGAGTCACCATAGTTTTATAAAAAGCAAAAGGCAGACTTGTGATTTTACTGATACAGAAAGAATGATGCACTCTTCGTTGCTATATATTGATGCAACATTTTAAATATTTATACAAAGAAAGCAAATCCTACACACGTTTGCTCTGAGTGTCTGTCTGACCTCTGACATAATGCCATTTCTTGACTTAGAGCCATTGATTCCAAAGGCGTACACTTTCATTTACATAGTGAGTTCCACTGGCATTAATTTATATATCTCTAGAAAATATTTTCTGGACTCAAATGTACTTTCTAGGGGAAATTAAAATTTAGCTTGTAAATGCACGGATTAAGGAAAATGTGAATTTCCTTGTCCACCACTTATAATGTGACAATTTCTACTTTGTGTAGAAAATGCGAAGTGCTATGCTCATCAATAGATGGCTGTAATTTAAGGAAGGTAGAATTTTCAATATCTATATTATGGCAAATGGGATTATTATCATTGATTTGGAGGAAGCACAATTTTGAACGTATTTTCAAAATTAATCTTCTCAATTGTGGATCTCACAAAAAAAGAATATAAAGTTGCCTCTCGGTATCGGTAATTCAAAAAAATAATTTCACAGCTTTTATTCAACCAATGAATTCACAACTCTAGAATTTTAAATTACAAAGAGGCGGTATTCCCAGTATGAGCTAATTATCACCGAGCCACAAAAGAGCAGTAAAATTTCAAAACTAAATGTCTTCCACCCTTTGGTAACACGATGAATATTAGTGACGCCTGACAAGAATGGCCTTTGCTCTGTTTAACATTTAATCGAGTAGTTAATATTAAAACTGGAGACGGAAAAGATGTGTTGAAAGCAGTTACTTGTATATTGAGATTTGGAGAAAAACTACATGTGGTTCCCATTGTCCCAGAGCCAACATTTTGGAATTTCTTACAGAATGATATATTTACATTTCTCAAAACTGAAAAAGTCTGCCTTCTTATTGAAGTTTACCATATGTCAAAACACTTCAAAAGCTAAATATTTTCTATAAGGAAGGAGAAATGGACTAATTTATGATGTATATAAGATTAACCAAAGGAAATTTAAGAATGTCAAAAGCAGTGTTCTAGCTGTCAGCTAATTAATACTTGAGTAATCCTTGATAAATCATAACCAGTGTTTTAATTTATGTAACTCTATCAAATACATTCATTATATTCTTCTACAGTTTGTTAATTCAGTCACTTCTGTGTAAAAGTTAATAAACTCTCTGTAACATTACATTTTAACCAGTGCGCGAGTATTCAATACAGGATCTTCATATTTATTCAATTAACTGAACTCGATCAGCAAACACAATGACCTCAGGGCCTAACTCATTAAAAAATGCATTATTTACATGGAATCTTCTTGAATTTGCTTCAAAAATTAATTATAAAGCAAACTTTTCTCAGTGTATGTACAGAGCAATTACCAGCAGGCCCTTGAAAGCACGTGTGATTAAGCACTGCTCACCTACATCAAGGAGGTGTCGGGACATCAAAAACACCCCTCTGCATCCAGGGGGTACACGCGTCCGCTTCCTGGACACGCAAGGACACATCCATCTTCCGTGAGGCATGCTTCTGGAAGCATAATGTCCGCTGTGCATCTGGGAGTGCTGGGGGGGCTGCAGAATGCACCCCGCGAAGGACACAGAGTGGGTCAGTGCTGGTCTGCAGCCTCCAAACACACACCGACCAGCATGTCTGGAAACATCTCTGAGGGTCGGAGCAGAAGGACTCAGCCAGGTCTCGTTGCTTGCGTCTCTTAAATCACAATCACCGAAAAGATCATATATTGGTCTGACCCCAGGGAACCTCCCAACGTGCTCCTTGTGGAAAAGCAATTGCGTCAGACGTCCAACTAATAAGTCTTTTCTATCAAGACGACAAATAAAGCATCGAGAGGGAATTCTGAAAGGTGGCAGGCCCTGGCACTCTTAACAGAAGCGTGCAGAATGCGTTCCGGGGGTGACGCCACGGTTGCCTTCTTGGAAGAACTGCTCTGTTATCGGGGAGGAGAGCAGATGTTACCCATTTGGGCTCGGTAAAGCATTTGATGCACTGCTTCATGAAAAGTGACTTGAAAAATTAGTCCAAATTGGCTTGGATTTGATCAGTGTCACACAGATTGAAAACTGCTTGGGAATCAGTAAACAGAAGATCATAACAAATGGCCCCAGATCCATTTCGGGAGAGACGAGCCACTGGAATTGGTGTTAAATCTGGTCTTCGTTAATGGTCTGATGAACAGCTTTTTTAAAAAATAAACAACTTTAATAGAATTTTCAAATGCTGCCGCCTGGAAAGATGGTGCTTACCCGGGGGAGCGGAGAGGGACTAACGGGGCCACAGAGCGGACGGTGCAGTGAACTCGGCTTGTGAACACTCACTCCAGGACATGAGATGCACCGTGAAAGAGCGAGGCCGGCTTCTCAGCGCAGACACCAGGACTCACAGCTCTGAGTAAAACCGAGTCCTTCAAAGGAGGACGCAGGAGCCCGCACAGCGCACCACGCGGCCGAGCGTCAGAGGCATTTGGGGGGATCCATCTTGGAAACCGCCCTGAGCACTCACTCCCAGCCAACCTTACGGCCTTTACCAGCCAGAGAAGAAACTGTGTCATGCAGAGTAGCCACGCTTAGTCTTTCCTGCACTTCATTTGTCATAAAAATTTATATTCCCCAACTTCCTAAGGAGACTTAATGCCGAGCTGCCTTTGGTGGGTTCCAAGCATTGAAACCACCCTGGTTTTAGTAGGAGCAACAGGATCTGTCTCCACTAGCACCATCCGGAGGCCCAAGACCCAGCAAGGAAACAGGATGTGCAGGTCAGACTCACACGCACTCAAGAGGCGGGACTTCCTGCAGGAGGAGGAGGCGGAGACACACACACACACACGCATGCACACACACACACACACACACGCATGCACACACACACACGCACGCATGCACACACACGTACACATGCACACACACACGCACACACACACATGCACGACGCACACACACACGCACGCACCCACGCACACACACACACACACACACACACACGCGCACGTGTGCACACTCATCTGGGGGTCCGCCAGGGAAGCTATGGACGGGAGGCAAACCCAGGTGGCAGGGCTGGGCATGCCGGGGAAGGAGGGTGCTGGGGGGTCCGCTAGGGCCGTGGGCAGATGGATCTGGTCAGGGGCCTCGGCTAACAGCATGGGCGCCACACGGCTGGAAACATGAGTCCCCACTCAGGAAGCAGCTTCCTTAGGTGAGTTCTCAGAGGAGGGGGCCCTGGCCACTGGGGAGGGACCTGGTGGGGGTTGGTTTGGGAACTGGAACGTCCAGTCCCCGAACTCTGTGGTTTTGTTTTTGCTTTTGTTTTGCTTTTGGGGTCACACCTGGCGATGCTCAGGGGTCACTCCTGGCTCTGCACTCAGGAATCACTCCTGGTGGTGCTCGGGGGACCATACGAGATGCCGGGAGTCGAACACAGTTCTGTCGGGTGCAAGGCAAACGCCCTCCCCACTGTGCTATCACTCCGGCCCCCCAGCTCTATTTTTAACAGCCCCCCAAATCACCTAAATTTTAAAAAATGTTAGTCTTTCATTCATATACATACATATTTTATACATATTATATATGTATATAATATATTATGGAGAGAGAGGGAGAGGGGGAAAGAGAGGGAGAGAGAGGAGGTGAGAAGGAGAGAGGGAGGGAGAGAGGGAGAGAGGGAGAAGAGAGGGAGAATATCAGATCTGAGGGGCGGTGATGGGCAGGAGGGTTCAGAAACGGGCAGACGGGGACTCAGAGCCAGGAGGGGGCCAGGGGGCTTCCAACTGCCTCCAGGCCCCCCTGGGACCCCTGTCGGGTCCACTCTCAGCCCTGCGTCCTGCCTGCCCTTGGCCGCACCCTGTGTGGTGGCCGCTCTCCTGTCAGCCCTCCCCTCCTCTCAGCTGCGGTGACCACCGGAGTCACTTGTGTGCTGGCCTGGGAGGCCCCCCGGAGCCCGAGGTCTGAGAAGGGGGCCAGCGGCCAGCAGCCGCCCCTGCAGCCACCGAGGCAGCTCGTGTGACCCGAGGTGTCCCAGCAGGGAGACCAAACTGCACGTGTGGGACGGCGATGCTGATCCGTGCCACCGAGGCCGCCGAGACTGTGTCGCGGGGCCTTAGCAGCAGACGCGCAGCAGCTAGGGAGGAAGGCAGGGCAGAGGAGAGAGGCCGACGCAGGGAGGGCTACAGAAGGCAAACACCTCTCCCGCCTGGAGTCGGGGTCCTGAGCGCCCCGTTAGGCAACTGAGTATGGGGGGGCAGGGAGGGAAGCAACCCGGGACCGCGCACATCCAATGCAGTTCCCGGCCCTACGCTGCATCCCAGCCCTGCTGGCTTCTCCAAGAGGGGAAGTTCCCAGGGCCAGGGGATGGGGCATCGGGAGGCCACTTGCCTTGCACGCGGCCGACCCAGGTTCAAGTCCCGGCTGCCAGGAGTGATCCCTGAATACAGAGCCAGGAGGCAGCCCTGAGCCCCGCTGGGGGCGGCCAAAACCAAATAAAACAAACAAACCCCCAAAACCAAGAAAGCAAAAAAGGACAACGGGCGGTTGGTTCTCCAAGGCGCCGGGCCGGGTGGCACCAGGATCCGCTCCCCCTAAGCAGCGTCTCCCCCCTCCACTCACACCTGCCAAGACACCCCCGCTCTGACCCGGCTTACTGCCCTCGGCCAGGCCTGCCATGGCCCTCGAGGGCTCTCGTGAGCTGTTACCATCACAGCGAATGAGTGATTTTGGTATATATTGTTTAAATTAATGAATGTACTTGTCTGGTTTTTGGGCTACACTTGGCGGCGCTCAGGGGTTACTCCTGGCTCTGCCCTTGGCACAGAGGGTGCCAGGGACTGAACCCGGGTCGGCCCCATGCCAGGGGAGCATCCTGCCTCTGTGCCACCTCCCCAACCCCCGCCCCCAGGGCCACCGGGATTGACCCCAAACCAGACACAGATAAAGGAAAGAGAAACGAGCAGTGGTGGCCCTCGCACCCGAGAACAGCTCGGGGCGTTCCCTCTGCCGCCTGGCTCGTTCCCGCACCCAGGGGCGCGCGGACACACTGGGGGGAGCCGGGCCTGTAGTGGGGGATCCCTCGGGCCCAGCTCCCGCGGCCGCTTCGTCCTGGCGTCTGCTCCTCAGAGCCCACCTGCCTCCTGCTCCCCCCCTCTGTGGCCCGCAAACGCACCCCTGCGCCCAGCCCTCCCACCCCCTGCCGCTGCCCAAGCGCCCCGCAGTGGGCTGCCCACTCCCTTGGCACAGTGCCTCCTTACATTCTGCTGTGCTTTCAGCCACGCCCAGAGGCGCTCAGCGCTTACCCCAGCTCTGCGCTCAGGAGCTGCTCCTGGCAGTGCTCAGGGCAGCCTAGGAGAGGCGGGGATGGAACCCGGGTCATGCCTGCCCGCTGTCCTATCGCTCCGGCCCCCTGCCCCATTTTATTTCATTGATTATTTTTAATTTTTTATCTTTTCAGTGAATCACCATGAGGTCCAGTTACAGACTTACAAACTTTCATGCTTACGTTTCAGTCATACAATAATCGAGTGCCCATCCCCCCACCAGGGCCCAACCTCCACCACCAATGCTCCCAGCATCCCTCCCGCCACCCCCACCCTGTCCCCCGCCCCCAGCCGCCTCTGGGGCAGGGCATTCCCTCCTGCTCTCTCTCTCCTTTGGGGTGCTGTGGTTTGCAGTACAGGTATTAAGCGGCTGTGATGTTCGGTCTGTTGTCTACTTTAGCCAGCATCTCCCCATCGCGGGCCTCCAGCATCCTTCACTTGGCCCCCTGGCTCCATCTGAAAAGCAGCTGATGAGCCACCAGCACTCCCTTTGCCACGCGCCCTGCCCTCGGGGAGGTGGCATGGCTGGGGTGGGGATGGAAGACCAGCCTCTCTCTGCCCCTTCTCTCCAGCGTGGCTTCTGCCGCGTGGCATGTGTCTCGAAGCACCCAGGGTGGGGCCTGGCCCTTCCCGTGCCCTGGACAGAGCGATGCCCTCCCGGGGCAGTCCGGGTCTGGGGAGCAGCAGGGCTGGCAGGGGAGACGTGGGGGACCAGGGAATTGACTGCAAATGAGACACAAGACCTCGGAGGCCACTCGAGGCCCCGGCACAGACACTCGCAGAGGCCAGCAGACGGTTTCGGTTCGGTTTGGAGCCACACCCGGCGGGCAGTGCTCGGGGCTTACTCTTGGTTCTGTGCTCAGAGATCATTCCTGGCAGCCTTGGGAGACCGTACGGGGTGCCAGGATAGAACCAGGTCGCTGTGTGCAAGGCCAGTGCCCCCTCCTCACCGTCCTGTCACTCTGGCCTCTTGAAAACACTTTTTTTTTTTTGCTTTTTGGGTCACACCTGGCGATTCACAGGGGTTACTCCTGGCTCTGCACTCAGGAATCACCCCTGGCGATGCTCATATGGGATGCTGGGATTTGAAACCGGGTCGGCCGCGTGCAAGGCAAACGCCCTACCCGCTGTGCTATTCCTCCAGCCCCTCTTGAAAACACTTTTGGTGGAGCGGGCCCCACCCGGCACTGCCCAGAACTCACTCCTGACTCTTGCTCAGCAACCACTGAGAGGTGCTCCAGGGGCTGTGCACGGTGCCAGGGATCTAATGGGGGTTGGCGTGTGCAAGGCAGGTACCTCACCCCCTGTACAGCCTCACCGAGATGGAAAACCTTGAAAGGTAGTTTGTTCTCTTAGCATGGAGGCAGTGAAAAATGAATTTAATAAATAAGCAAATGGAAAGACAATTAGATGGATTGATATTAGATTATATCAGAGGCACCAGAGAGCGAATGTCAAGTCTGATTTGTATGCTGAGCGCAGAGAACCGAAGGGAAAGGCTCAGAGACTGGCGTGGAGACACCCTCGCCTTGCGGGAGTAAGCTAGAACTTTCTCTCTGCCCATGCCACGGGGCGCAGCAGAGGCCACTGGCCTCTCCAGAACCCTCAAACTAGTTCCACAAGGTTTGCGGGATGTTGTTTCCCAGCTCCTGCAGACACGACAAACACGGGGGTTGTCGTGTGCAAGGACATGAAATAAACACGCAGACCCCCCCCCCCAATATCGTCCCACTCAAACCCATGCTCAGCTGCGTGTTTGGCCCCTAGCCCCCTTTTCAGAGAAAAAACTCTGGGTCCGAGAGAGAGCACAGGGGCAGGGCGCTGGCCTTGCACGTGGCCCACCTGGGCTTTGCTCACCAGCACCTCATGTGTTCTCCCGACCCTACCAGGAGTGATCCCTGAGCACAGAGCCATGAGCACCACTGGGTGTGGCCCAAAAAGCAAAATAAACAAAATCAACCAAAACCAAAAAAAAAAAAAAAAAGCTGGCTCAGCACTTCTGATGAAAAAAACCCACCTTAATTGAACAAATCCTCGCACCCGAATCAGTCAGTCACCACCAAACCCCCTGGGTGGGGCTACCGCCCCTTTGGGGAAACTGTCCCAGCCAGACAGGGAAGGTCAAACTCTCCCTACGAACTGAAAGCAGAAAGGAAGCAGGGGGAAGGGGTGTGCGAGCCCCTGCCAGGGGTGCTCCTCTCCCCGCACCCAAAACCAGGGGAGGGGCCGGGTGTGTTCCAGGGTCTGGGGTGCAGATGCTGGAGCTCTGCCCCTTCGCCCCCCCCGCCCCCCCCAGACCGGAGTTGAGGTTGACCGTGGCCCACTCTGGGCTGCAGGCGGCCGCGGGCACGGAGCTCTCAACCCTCTCGCAGAAAACCCGTGGCGCGCGCTAGGAATCTCGCTGGGTGCAGCCCTGCCCCTGTCCCTCTTGCTTTATCATGGTCCGGACCCAAGTGTCAGCTCAACAGAGCACACGCTCCTGCCTTTGCCTGCTGCGCGTCTTCACAGCATGTCCCGGCCAGGCCTGCGTTACTCGGCCGAGTTAAGGTCCCGCCAATAGGAACAGCCGAAGGAAAGGCATGTAGGTCCAGTCCAGGGGACACACGGTCAGCATTTGGCACTGGCCGTGTCTTCCTGACCTCTGGGCGTCGCTCCACCATGCTTCTAGAAGCCCACTCACTTCCAAGAAAGGTTATTTCATATGTAGAGAATATTTATATACGTGTATGTGTGTATAAAGCCTGAGTTCGAAGTGATAACACAGCAGGTAAGGCACGTGCCTCGAGCACAACTGCCCCAGGTTCAGTGTCTGCAGCCACATATGCTTCCCCAGGGCCCGCCAGGAGTGACCCCTGAGCACAGAGCCAGGACGACATGTTGCTCCAAAGCCAAAAAATAGAATAAATTGTTAATTTCTTTCTTAAAAAATTAATTTAAATAAATTTTAAAAACAAAGCAAGCTATTTATAACAACATATATAACACGTGTGGTATGTGCGTGTGTGCACGTGTGTGTATTTGTGCATGTACATGTGTATACGTGTGTGTATATGCATGTGCGCACATGTGTGTATGCGCATGTGTGCATGTACATGTGTGTGTACGTGTGCATGTGCGTGTGTGTGTACGTGTGTGTGTGCACACATGTGTGCAGAGTGAGTCTGGCTGAGCAGGAAGTGCTCGTACTTCCTGGCACTGGCCAGGGACAGTGACGCCCTCCAGGGCAAGTGCCATCATCCTGTCCCCTTGTGTGCTGTCTGTGGCCGGACCCTCCCACGCGGCCCCCACCATGGCCCGGGCAGCTCTCGCAGACGCAGCTCGTGGGGCTGAGCCGTCTCCGAGCCTCAGAAGCACGCGGGCGATGTTCGCCCTCGGGGGCAGATGAGAGGGGTCGTTTGTTGCCAGGACTTTGTCCTTTTCTTCTTCTGAGGCCTCGTTCCGTTCCCGGGCTGGACGTGGCTTCCACGTGACAGCACAGACACCTGCAAAGCCCTGCTCTGGGGCTCTTGCAGGCCCTCCGGACACTCCCACACAATGATACCGAGGGACCAGCAGGTGGGGTGCTCACCCGGGTGTGACCCCCAGCTCTTCATACGGCCCCCCAAGCCCACCAGCAGTGGCCGCTGAGTGCAGAGCCAGGAGTTAGCCCTGAGCACTGCCAGGTGTGGCCCAAAATTTGAAAAATAGGAAACCCCATTTTACAGTTGGGGAAACTGAGGCATGGAGAGCTGAACACAGCTCAGGTAACTGGATGGGTGTATGGCAGGGGCGAGCTTCAGACCCAGGGGGGCTGCCTCTGAGAAACTGACTTTGCAGGCACACCGGCGCCCAGTGGATAGTCTCTCGACCTTCCTGCCAGAGGCACTGAGCTGGGTGGGCTGGGGACGGCTCCAGTAGGTCTGTTCCTCCGAGCGTGATGTTTATGGTTATATTCTAAACCTCTCCTGGTGCCGCGGGAAACCTATGTAAGTACGATGCTAAATTTTCCAGAACTGAAGGCATATGCAGTGCTTACCTTGACTGACACATAAAATACCCAAAACAAAATACCCCAAGACTTGAGAACTTTTTGTTTTATGAATTAGAGAGAGAATAGATCGCCTGGGCATGAGAGCCTTCTAACCTCGGCTCTCTGAGCCTTCCGTGGAGATTTTCCTCTTTCTTATACCAGATTGTTCCCCATCTGAAATATTTCAGCGCTCACTCTATATCGAGATTGAAAATTATCTAATCCTTTTTAATTTTTAATTTTCAATTACTTTTTCTTCACACAGAGGGCAAGTACCAGCTTTCCACGCGGTGTTTGAAAAGAAAACCCTTTTCATGTATTTTATTTCAGTCATCTTGAAAACATGCTGGTAAACATATTGTAAAGGTTTACGATTCGGGGTGTGTATACATATATCAACAGGAGTTATGAATTATGTATATCAGGAGCTTATATAAATTAGGTTTTGAAGAACAAGCCTCAGAATATCCAGGCAGGTCATAATAAGAGATTCCATATGAAATGGGAAAAAAAACTTACCTTGAATAAATTAACTATAAGTTAACACTCTCATTAGAATGACATGTTGATTATTTCTGGGTTTGTGCCATTCCTGTAATGCACTTTGACTCTTCCTATACCACATTAAGAATCATTTTCAGACTCCCCCAGAGCCGCCCTTGAAATGAGCAGACTTGATTTATATTTGAACTATAAAAATTTTAAGATAGCCTAGCATTTAGAACAATTGCCCCTTCTCGGTGTAGAATAAATACCCTTTTCTGCTGCCCAGATACATTTAATTAAAGCAGGGTAGAACTTTAGTAATTATTTTGGAGCAGAATGACTCAAAACTTAATAGTCAATTGTGAGGCTGCTTAAAAGTTGGGAGACTGACAATGAAAACCCTGTAAAATGCTTTATGTGATGAAAAGGAGAGATGTTCTAATTCCCTCTCACACATTAAACCGATTTCACAGACTCGCCCGGTGTTTAACATTGTCAAGTACTTGAGGTTACATAAAACAAACACGCTTGAGATCTTATTGCAAATGTTTGCATTTATGATGTGAACTGATTTGTGAAAATAATACCAGGATCCCGTGTCACTGAAGCCAAAAGGGCATTTTTCAGAAATCAAAATCATTGGGAAATTTGAGCATGACAGTACGGGAAAGTATTACCATGTGAGGGGCTCCAAAAGTCCTCCCCGGGGGGGGGGGGGGGGGGGGGGAGGGGGGCAGCGGAACCGAGCCATGGGTTCAGCGTCGGGCGGCCCCACTTGGCCTTTTACCGCCTTTTCCACATCCCTGAAAGACGGGAGGGGGCGGGGGCAGATTTTTAAATTAGTTGTTACATGGTTGAATTTCAGCCCAAACGACCCGACCCGAGCCTGGGCCTGATCAGGATTCACAGCGGGACCTCCTGGGGAGCCCTCTGGCGCGCACCCCCGGGGGCACTGGGGGTGGGGGGCGCACGGGGATCCCTGCCCGGGGATCCACATGCAGCCCTGCAGCCCACGCTGCGCCTCTTCCCGCCCTGAGCGCCATCCCCCCGCACCCCCGGGCACCCCCGGGCCGCATCTGGGGGCTCCACCGCGGGTGCTCTGCCCTCCAGGCCCCCAGCGGCGCTGCGGGACTTGCCGGGTTGGGCGAGCCCCGTGGCGTCCACCCGGAGACCGGAGACCGTCAGCCTGGGGAGGGGGAGGCGTTTTATGGCCCACTGGGGGACCTGGAGACACGGGTCCGGGGGCTTTGCCCCGGCTGAGGGGCGGCGGGTCCCGCTCGGAGGGAGCCCGGCCAGGGCGGCGTCCTCAGGGCGCGGGACTCGGGAAGGAGCCGCCGAGAGAAAGCGGGGCGCGGGGCGCGGGGCGCGGGTCCCTGACCGCGTCTTCACGGGTCTCCCGCCTGAAACCGACCGAAAGCAGCGCCAGCGTGGAGAGGGACGCGGGGTCCTTCCTCCCCGGGGACTCGGCCTCCCCCGACGCAGCCCGCGCCTGCCCGACCAGGCAGAGCGGAACCCTGGTGGGGCTGGGGGCGGTCCGGGTCCGCCACCCGCCCCACGTTCCCAGGAAAACTTCCGGGGCCTGAGGGGTGATGCAGGAGCAGATCCAGCCTGTCCTTCCGCGCGGCATCTGCTCCTCTATCGATCCCGCCGCCCCGCGAGGGACAGGCCGGCCGCAGGGGCGCAGGCCGTGGAGCGCGCGTGCCTCGGTCGGTTGGAAAGAGACAGTCGGGACGCAGGCACAGGGACTGTCCCGGCAGTTTAATAGTCACAGGAACAAAGATGAAGCGAACCCCATCAAATGAAACAATACTATTTTCATTCAATTTTGATCGCAAAGTGTCTTCAATGAATAACTTGGCACTTATTTAAAAGGCTTAACAGAGGTGAAACTGAAACCTTTTGTACCGACAAAACACGCCATGAAATAACAGCATCTTCTTTCGTTTAAAATAACTTAATACACTAGAAAAAATATGGCAAATATAAATAATCTTGTTTTCATGGAGAACAAATAGTTACAAAGCTCAACCGCATACCAGAGTTCAGTTAAAGGAGCTTTTCCTCTTTCTTGTAAATCAGAAGGAAAAAACCCAGTTAACCCTCAGGAGGCCTAGAGACTGGGGTGCCAGCTAGCTCAGTCCCAGGCACCCCCGTTTAAATAGCCTACGTGGATGGAAAACAAACAAGCAAACAGAAAATCGCTGGAATATACACCTTCGTGGGTTAAAATGCAAACGCCCACGTCAACCGTCAGCTCACACATTATAGCGAAAATAAACTTTGTTCGAGTGTATCCACATATTTTACACAAGCCTAGCGCCTGTATCTAGCTGGGTGGGTGAGTGCAAAGGGACGAGAGGGCACACAGAGCTGGGGGTTCTCGGACAGCATTTCAAGGGGTCAGCGACCAGGCGAGAGAGGGGAGGGAGGAGCGGCAGGGAAGCGCCGCCGCGGGGAGTCCAGGGCGCAGGGGCCAGGGGAGCGCTGGGCCTCCATCCTCTCCTTTCTTGCCTTTCTCCACCTTTCCTGCCACCGCCAGGCCAGAGTGTGACTCTCCCTCCTTCCCACTCCCCCTAGGGTCCCCGGGTCCAGACGGGGCAGGGCAGGACAGGGCGGTGGAGAGTTCCAGACGGTGGGTATTGTTTGGGAGAGCACTGAGGAGCGTGGAGCCTGCGCTCGCAGGGGAGCCGAGGCGGGAAGCGCTGACCTCAGAAAATGGGGAACATGCAAACTGGGATTCTCAGAGTTCTGGCCCGGGTCAGCCCAGCCAGCCGCCCACATCGCCTGTTTTCCAGCAAAATCGGTGTCTGGGGCATCCAGTTTCCTTCTCCCTTGTCGCATCGATATATTCTCTCCTCCTTCTTAAGGTTCTTCAGATGAGTTTTCCCTCTCCGGCCCTCCCGTGGTGGTGGTTTTCACTCAAAGTCACGGATTCAGCGTGAAAGGAGGCCCGCCTCGCTTCTCAAATTTCTCATATTAAAGTGAACTTCGCAGAAAAAAAAAAGTCACTTTCCAAACCTGTGAGCTTCCCCACGGCGCAGGCGGCGAAGCCTCCAAGTGAGTCTACCTCTCCCTGGCAGCCCTGAGCGCGTCCAGGGGGAAGACCCACACACTCTGCGAGCTGGAAACGCCCCTCCCTCCCCATTCGCTCCATTTGTCCAGGGTCTGTCTTTTCACATGTATAAAATACGTGAACCATTTGAGTCTTTGTTCCTTGGGTCTCCAGCATCAGCTTCTCCCAAACAAAATTCGCAACACGAAATAGTTCTCGTTTTTCGCTCTGGTTGGCCTTTTCTACTTTCTCTCTCTCTCTCTCTCTCTCTCTCTCACACTCTCTCTCTCTCTCTCTCTCTTTTGACTCTTTTATTTTTTACCCAACAGGAATTTTCTTCCTGCGAAGGAGTCCACTTCTCCAGCCTGGCCCGGTCCGTCGGTCGGTGGAGCACGCCGTCTGGGGGAGGGTCGCTCCAGGCGCGGGCGCACGCGGGTCACAGGCCCAGGGCAGCCGCGTGCTTTTTGGCTTTCAGTCTGAGGTCGGCGATGCTGGAGTTCTTGCTGGTGGTCTTGGCGGCGGCGGCGGCCGCCACGACCGAGGCGGCGGAGGCTGAGTCCGCGGCCAGCGTGGCCAGCGGGAGTCCGAAGGGCGGCGCGGGGAACATCATATAGGGCGCGTGCGCGGCCAGGTGCGGGTGCAGGTGGTGGTGCGCGTGCGCCACGGCGCTGTCCAGCTGCAGCTGCGCCTGAACCTGAAAGGACAAGGGCGTCACGTTGCAATGACTATCCTAGGGTGACAACAGAATAGAAACAGAGCATTAACGGCCGCGGCTCTGGCGGGAAGGAAGGCGGGGGAGGGCGGGAAGGGGCGTCTGGAACTGAATCGGGGGTCACCGCGGGAGACTCCAGGGCCCCCCCCCAAACACACACACTGGTCTTCTAACCAGGACCCCGACCTGCAGGAACATGGGTCCTCTCGAGGGAGCTGGGTGCCCAGAGCACACCCCCACCCAGTTATGCTGCTAAAGCGTGGCCCTCCTGCCCTCTGCAAGATGACAATGATATCTGGGGGGCGAGGGGGTTCCCCTCCCTGGATGCACTACTCCTATCCGGCCACTAACGCCACAGAGAAGGGCAAGGTGCAAACTGCAAAACTTTCCACGTCTCTGATGGGGTGTCTGATCTCCACGGGTGCCATCCCAGCCCTTTTAGCCTGGCAGCCCCAGTACCTGGGCAGGGCACGAGATTCGGCATTTCTAAGTCTTACCAGCCAGCTAGTGCTAATCCTGTGGGCTGGCTGTCCCCTTCTGAGCCTGGGGACGCTCCCTGCAAAGTCCCCCACCCCTTTGTTTCTGGCTCCACAATCTGGAAGCGGCATGCTAGTGCCCCAGGGTGTCAGTGAGCTAAGGGGGCCTGGCACTGCCCCCCAGCACAGGGCTGTGCCCGATGGGACCCGGGTGAAAAGCGCTGACCACTGAGACTCCATCAGAACTCCACGGTGGAGGGGCTCAGGGGTGCAGCTCAGGGCAGGCTGAGCAAATAGGTGCCCTTGGGCGTGGGGGTTGGGAGTTGTCAGCACAGGGGGCTTCAGGGTTAAGTGACCACACCTGGCTGCCCCTTCCACATTTCTTTACATCTATGAAGGGGGCTTCAGAGCGGAGCACCCTGGACCGGCCAAGGCTTCCCTCTCTCCTCGAGATAAAGCTCCGCTTCCTCACAGATGTTTAAAAATCAGGTTTGAATCGGTGGCACTTTTATTTTCTTTTTCTCCCATCAGAGACATTTTCTGTTATAAAGATCTAGGAAGGACCTAGACAAATATTTGGAGAGTTAAGCTGGGAAAGCTCAGGACTAGGTGGGTGATGAATCTGACAAAGCTGCAATTGAAAGGCTCCTCCTTCGCTTCCTGCTTCCCGGGCGCAGTCTTTAGTGCACTTTGCACAGGACCTCTTGCTGCCCGCAGGCCTCCGTGGGGGTTCCCAGGAGGCAGGAAGGACGCTGGGAGGTGGGGTGGGACCATACAGCAGGTCCCCTGTATTATCTCAAGACAGATCCCCCTGCTGGGTGGACACCAACCCACCGGGCTGAGAGAGGGGAGGGTCAGCAGTTCAAACAAACACCCAGGTGGCTCGTGTCTGCGGTTTCAGAGATGTGGAGTGAGTGCACTTGCCTGCTGGAAGGGCATCCGCAGGGCGCCCACGTTCACATAGGGCGCAACTCGACACGCTTCGAACTGGCTGGCTGCCCCGATGAGGACTCCTGTGAGAAGCAGGGCGGAGGAAGTCAGTGGAGGCAGGCGTCTGGGACCCTGCTTCCCCCGTGCTCGCTGGCACCCAGAGGACAGAGAAGACGCTTTCCCCGCAGCAGGCGGCCTCATTCAGTGGCCACCGGGGGTGGCTTCTACATCAGGCTGCGATGAAGCCCTGCTCGTCCTTCCTTCCTTCCTTCGAAACAAGGCGCCCCCCCCCCCACTCTCTTTTTACTTTAACTATTCGACTTTTTTTTTTTTAATCAGAGAAACATACCTTTGTGGAGTTGATTTTCTTGTTTTCTACATTTAGCTCTTCGATTTTGAAACCAAACCTACATGTTGGAGAGGGGTAAAGAAATAAAGCTTAATGTTATGTCTCAGTTATTGTTTTTTAGTTACAAGAGTCTGATGGAAAAGACACTCCTCTGGCGACAGTGGGAGAGGTCTAGCAAGCAGCCCTTGGATTTTCTATGGAACAATCTCAATTTTCAAAATTAAAAGTGCACAGGAGCAACAAAAATAGAACAATTTCTCAGACTTTCGCAAGAGAAATTGTTTCTTGATAAATTGCCACTAGTCAGAGTCTCATGTTTCCACATTAGAGAGTCCCCAAGCTCTCAAAAATGCTGCCTGTTATCCATACCCAAGTGATAATGGGCTTAGATGTTTTCCCAGCAAGACCTGAGAAGAATGTGCTCATTAATAGCCTGTAATATTAATTAGCTTCATCCTCAAGAAAAAACAAATACCAAAACTAATAGTGATTTGGGGGTGGGAGAATAAAAGAAGAAAAAGTTAATTAGTGTCTAAAAGCCTCTCTACAGAGAAGTTTAGAATCTCTGTGTTTTGGTGTGGCAGGAGGGCCCAGTGGCTGAATAACAGCCATTATCATGATAATCTAATTTGCTCCAGCAGAAAAAGCTGCAGCTTCAGTCAGGACAGTAGCGAAGGATCCAGAAAATAGCTCTAGAATTTAAATAGAAGCAAGACAAAAATAAACAAACACCCCAGCCATAAAATTCACTTCTTCAGAGAAAAAAAAAAAAGGAAGAAGCGGGATGGGCTAGGGATTAAGTAAACCCTGGAACACCACAGTCTCACAAACATCACCTTCTTAAATAAACTTGCCAACTTTTAGAGGGAGCACAACCGATCTTTGGAAAACTGATCTCGCCTTCATACTCTAGGGCTACAGCATGTTGACTGGTTCACAAATTCATATTTTTAAGAACCGTGAAAGCAAAATATTGCTTTGGAGCCTTTTTTTCAATCAATGTAAATCTTCAAAAAAAAAAAAGTCTTTTTTTTTTTCACCTCCTGCAATTTAGTGAGGTAGAAGGGGGTAGCCTTCCCACCAGGGTGCCAATCCCTGCGGAACACATGGCCTGAGGCTTCCTGCCTCTTTTTTCCCCTAGAAGAGAGGGGACTAAGATACAAATGCTCGTAGCTGTAATAATTATCATCGTGTCTTAAAGGGGCTAGGGAGCCTCTGGAGAGCTGCACGCACAGAGGCCAGGAAGGCCTGGAGAGGCAGCTTGGCCGCTGCCTATTTTACTTTTCTCCTTCCACGGCACTGCTCCGTTTTTTGTCCTGATCCTATTACAAGATGCAGGGAAGCCCCCTAAGAATTGCCTCGCTCACTGCAGATGGTGGTCTCTGCCCAGAGATCCAGGGTATCTGTTACAGCGATACTCTGCAACAGCTGCATATGCTCAGGCCTAAAACTGCTCCATGCGCTCAAACAAATAATGACCGTCATTTTCTCTTATTTTATTATTTCAGCGGAAATACAATTGGAAACATTTAAATGTAGCTCCACAAGAGCTCAATGATACATACGAATATAATGTTTCCCCTTAGCTTGCTGTGCCCATCCCCAGCCTACTTTTGCCTTTATTTTTTTTTTCCACCCACTACCAGACAAGAAAATTTACTCCAATCCTAACTTCATTAGGGGGTCAGATTTTGGAAATGAGTGGGGACAGGAGAGTCCCGTTCGCTGGAGTTTCTGTGGGTTCAAGTTCGCTGTGAAGGTTACCAGAGAGAACAAAGGGCCACTAATGCATTCATTTCTCAGCTTTTCACGTCAGAGTCTGAGCCCCGCCAAGAACCGACTGTAAATTTCTGCACTTAACAGTTGCTAATTTTCTTTATAGTCTTTACATCTATAAACCTAATTGGCATATCCGCTTGGCAAACCTAGACCCCAGCGCAGACCCTCAAGGAAACTCAACTAGGGGCCCACCAAATCTTCGCTGTAACTTTTAAGGCATCCAGAAGATAAAACGCTTTCTGTGGTTTTTTTTTTTTAAAGGCTTATAAAAGTAGGCCCATTAGGATTAAACCACATTAAAGGCATCGTGAGGCGAGGGGGTGTGGTTTATAGAAACTCTGGGAGCAAGCCCAGCTCTGGTGCTGGGAACATATGTTGGGACGAGGGGGGAAAGGGCTGGGATAGACTTTGGAAAACACGAGCCCTCTTAAAGACGACCCTGTCCTTCCTGCCTCTCCCGGGCCCCTGGAGGCCGACCGGTGGTCCCCGCGGCCCTGGCCGCCCCTCTGGCCCCCTGCGCGGCACGGTACCTGCACGCGGGCCTCCGACAGCCCTAGACGCTGGCTCAGCTCCTCGCGCATGAAGGCGTCCGGGTAGTGGGTCTCGTCGAAAAGCCGCTCGAGCTCATTGAGTTGTTCCAGGGTGAAATTGGTCCGACTTCGCCGCTGCTTGATTTTGGTCTGACCTTCGTCCTCCATCCCTTTCGCATCCTCTTTGCGATCCTTCAGCTCCGGCGACACTGGGGGGCCGTGACGAACAAAGCCACACGCACGTCCACGCGCACGCACACACACGCGCGCGGACACACCAGGACGAAAACAACAGCAAAGCCCGTTAGCTGCCACCTCCGGGCCCTCCGCAGCCCCTCACCCTCCCGAGACGCGCCGAGAGCCCCCGGGGAGGGGGTGGCCAGCCAGCTGCCCGCTGCCCGCCGAGCCGGCCGCGTGCCCCTGGCGCGCGCGCGCGGGGTCGGGGCACGGGGCGCGGCCAGGCTGCCGGGGGCCCGCGCGGGCGCCGCTCCCTCTCAGTCCCTCTCTGGGCGGCCAGGCCCACGGGGCAGCCGGGCGAGGGAGGCCGCAGGGGCCGCCGGCCAGCGGCATCCACGCCATGGTCGCGGCCTGGAGGGCTCGGCGCGCCGGGCCCCGGGCGCGAGGCGGAAAAAACGGCCTCCGTGGCGGCCAGAGCGGCCGGCCGCGCCCGCGCCCCTGCTCCCCGGCCGCCTCTCGGCGGCGGCCGCGACCCCGCACGCCGAAACCCACGGAGATCAACAGGTTCAAGAGGAACCTTCCCGGCCCGCCGTTTCTATTGGTCGCTCGAAGCCTTTTCATGCATCCAGCAGCTCGGATGTTTAATAAAAGATGCATCTCCCCCCTCCCTGCTCGGCGCTTGCACGCGCCCGCGCGACTTTCGGGTCCTTTTCCTTCCTTCCTGCTCCCCCATTAAAAAAAACAAACAGGAAAGTCCGCGCGTGCCAGCCGCGGGAGACACTCCGGGGGGCTCCTTACATCTAGGCCGCGGTCCAGGGCTGGGGAGCCCGCCGCCTCCCGAGGTCCCCCATTCCCTCTCCATCCCGCGTGCTCCGCGGGCGTGCCGCTGAGTTGAGCTTTTGAAGGTGTCAGAGCTGCCTTTGGAGAGTGCAGACGCTTTGCGGACTCTCCCCCGCCCAGGACCCCTATCGCCAGACTATTAAAACCCCGTTTCCCGGAGCGCCAGCTTGCAGAAGAAAATGAGCATTGCTCTGCGCTCGCCAGCGAACCAGGCCGGCGAGGGCCTGAGAGGCACCCGGCCCCGCCGCGGCCTAACCGTTCCGCCAGCGTTTCCCGAATTGAGAAGGACCCGGGGCCGGGCGTGCGCGCGGCGTCTCCACAGCCGCGCCCGTCCTGGCGCTCTAGCCCCGCGGTCCGCGCGGCGCCGCGCTCCTGCGTCTCCCAGAACGTTCAGTGGACATCTGTCCTTCCTCCACTGGGGAAAGAACTGGACGAGGGCCTGAGAGCCAACAGCTGGAGCCAAATCAATAGGCAAATATTTCCACCGATATTGAAGAGAAATTTAAATAGGAAAACGCACCCTCAGAGGCTGCTGAGGGGCGAGAAGGCTTTGTCTATTTCCTGGCGACCACTGAGGTGCCTCTCAAACTTTTGAGGCTTCAAAGAGAAAGATGTCCACAATTCCGGTTGATTAATAGACTTAATATAATCTCCATCTCGCCCCCCGATTTCCACGTATTGGCCTAAACAGGAACAGACCGTGTTATAAACAACTTAATTGCTTGCTTAAATATGTGATTCTACGCATGTCACATATTTTCTTAATTGGAAAAATATGGCAGCGCACCAGTGCCTGCAGGCACCAAGTGCCAAATTAATTTTATTGTTGAACTCCTTTGAATGGGCACAGGACGTGCCACTACGGAGATAAAGCCGTTTCCTCACACTTCGCGGGCACCGAGGGATCCCCCCGACCCCTAAACCGAAAAGCAAACCCCAGCACCACCGGCAGAGCACTGGACCATGCGAAGCAGGAACCCGATTGTTCAAAGATCGAAAACAACCCCCCACCCCCCAAAAGAGGAGCCGGAACGCTCCTCTGGGAGAAGCCAGCCGCCGGGCCGGGCCTCCTCCTGCGTCCTGAGCTCAGGGAAGGGCAAGTTTGGGCCCCGAGACGCAGGAATCCTGGGTTTCGGCTGAATTCCAGGGGTTTTGGCCAGAGCACCCCAGCCCCAGACTCCCCGAGAGGGCAAAGTCCTCTGCCGCCTGTTCCCCCAGCCCCGGGCCTCCAAGGGGGCGTCCGCAGAGCTCGGGGCTCCAGGCTCGCCGCCCGCACCCCGCCGGCGGCCGGGTCCCCCCGAACTTCCCCCACGCGGCTGGCCAGGGCCCCGCCGGGGTGGGGCGCGGAGGGCGCACGCACCCCCGCCCCTCCGCAGCCCCCCGCGCCACGCGCCTTCGGACCCCACCCACGATCGCGCCCCCGGCCCGGACTCCCGCCCTGGCGGGGTCCCCGAGTGCTCCCCGCGCCGGGCGTTACCCTCGGTGAGCCGCGGGCTGCCCGGCTCCCGGCTGCGCTCGGCGGCGCCCATGTCCAGCTCCCGGGCGGGAGAGCGCCCGCCGCCAGCGCCCGCGCCCGCCGCTCCTCCTCCTGCGCCTCCGCCTCCTGCGCCTCCGCCTCCCCCGCCGCCGCCTCCGCCGGCCGCCCGGACTGCCGGGCTGCTGCGCTCCTCGCGGCCCGGCTCGGCGCCCCCGGGCGGCTCCTTGGCCCCGCGCAGCGGCCCGCTCTCCAGCACCTCCCGATACGTGATGGCCTCCTTCTTCTCCTTCACTTTCTGGTCGAAGGACTTGGAGACGAACGCCGTGAGTTCCTCCATCGCCGCCGCTGCCCGGCCGCCCCGCGCCCCCGCTCCCCGCCCAGCCCCGCGCCTTTTTTCCTCCTTCTTTTTTTACTGCTCCAGCCCCCCCAGTGATAACACATCAAGGGGGCAGGGGGAGGGGAGGGGGGAGGAGAAGGCGCGGAGAAGCGAGAGGAGAAGTAGAAGGAGAAAGAGAAGTCGGAGGAGGAGGAGGTGGAGGAGGAGGGGGAGGAGGAGGAGGAAGAGGAGGAGGAGGAGGAAGGGGGCAGGGCAGGGGCGGGGGCCGCCGGAGGGAGCCGCGGACCGCGGCTTCCCGGCCCGGGCGCGCCTGTTGGATGTTAAGATCTTTGACAATTCTTCCTGCGGAGAGTTCAGATCTGACAGCGACGCTGCGCTTGAAGTCTCACTATTTATACTTGGCACGGGCGGGCCCCTGGTTCCGAGTCAATTACCTCCCCTGCCCGGCTCGCGGGGAGCCCGTTCCTGGGAAGCGCCCGCGCCGCTACCTGGGGGTGGGGGCGGGGGCGGGGGTGTGTGTGGGGGGGAGACGGAGAGGGAAGGAAGGAGAGGTAGAGCGGGGCGCGGAGAGGGGTGGGAGAAGGATGGAGATGGGGAGAGGGCTGCAGAGAGACGGAGAGGGAGAGCTGGAGGGAGAGGGAGGGAGAGAGAAGATGAGCGAGGGAGAGATGGAGAGATGCGGCCGGGAGGCCGAAGAGGGATGGGGTGGACGGAGGGACCGGGATGGGGACGAGAGGAGTTGGACGCGGGGCCGGAGTTGGCGGCCGGGCCGGGCCGGCGGAGTGCCGGGACTGCGGGGCGGAAGGGATGGCGGGTCCCCGGCCGCCCGCGCTCCCTGCCGGGGTCGGGCTGGCCGAGACTCCCTCATTAATCTAATTAGGCGCGGGGTCGGCCTCGGTGTCAGGACTCGGTGCGACGCAGAGAGCCGACCCGCGGCGCCGGGGCGTGGCCAGAGGGCACCGAGCTGGTGTCCGGACGCGCGTGCCACCCCGCGCCCGGCCCGCGTCGGGCTCTGCGGGCGCCGCGCTGCGCCGGCGGGGTTGGGCTGCTCCACCGCGGGCGCCACTCGTATCCCCGGGTCCGAGCGCGCGCCCGCACCCCCCACCGCCCCCGCGCTCCGCACAGCGCAGAGCCCGCGGCCGCCCGAGTCCGCCTCCGCCGATCCGGAGCCCGACCTGGCTGCCCCCGCCTGGCGTGGAGTCCCGGGATTGGGGTCCGGCGTCGGGGGCCCCCGCCCTAGGGCTCACAGACCCGCTTCCCGGCGGCGTAGGCAGCTCCGGGCAGGGCTCAGTGTCTCTCCAGCCCCGGGCCAAGGCCACTTGCCTGGGTCCCCTCTGACGTCTGGCGACCCTCACCGCTGCTCCTCTAAACTCCCGGACCCCCTGCCCGCTCCCAGCCCTCCAGCCCCAAGAAACGATCGCAGCTCTCCCTTAGCCCCGGGATACTGTCGCCCCGTTTTCCTACTGCTGAAAAGCAAGTGATTACCCCCATTTGAGTTGGAAAATGATCGACTTGAGATTTGTACCCTAGCTGATTTTATTGATCGTGGTCTGGTCAATCCTAAGATGTTCGGTGGGCGAATCTTTCCTGCACCAACACGTACACACTTTTTTCTTTTCTTTTTCTCTTTTCTTTTCTTTCTTTTTCTTTTTTTCTTTTTGCTTTTTGGGTCACACCCAGCGATGCTCAGGGGTTACTCATGTCTCTGCACTCAGAAATTACTCCTGGCGGTGCTCAGGGGGTCGTATGGGATGCTGGGGATCAAACCTGGGTTGGCAGCTGGCCCACACACAATTTTCTTATGGAAACTTTGTTATTTGGAAGAATCATCAATGGCCGCAGTCGTTGTACAGTGCGGGCAAAACTGACAGTGAGTCCATCTACATAGGTCTATGACCTATGTACATTTATAGATGTATGTCACATATATACATACAGATACATGTCACAGGAATATATGCATTTACTTCAATGTTTAGGCATTCCCCTCCAGCTGTGACTTTGGGGCCATTTCCAAGCATTTCTGTGCTAAAGTGACTTATTCATTATACTATGTCTGTTCCTCTTTAGTAAAAATATAAGCACTTATACAGCTTTGGTATGAATCTCTCCACCCACTTGTTAAGGGGTGGACATGAAGTTCACAGATAATTTGAAACTTTCATCAAAGCAAACTGAAAAATTTGTAAAATATGAACTTAGATATAACTTATTTTGTTAGGATTTCTAGAAAATGTATTTTCTCTATATAACTTTATGTCACACTACAGACTCACTAAAATGTTCACATTTGGTGAACTTAAAGAACAGAAATCAATTTAAAGAAATGTTACTTGCCTTACCCCCTTGAGTTCTGAATTTAGCTTTGTCTTCTTAAAACATTTTATTTATTGCTACTTTTAGGTGAAATAATTAAGATCTTTATTTCTCCACTAATTATAGTTTACTAATACTAGTGAATTATATGTGCTTGGTTTTTAAAAATTAGACTATAAAGGAAACTCATATAGCCACATTTTCTAAAGTTGTATGAACTTAGAGACACGATTTTACATTTAGTTTTGAGTCGCTCTTTGTAGCCATCTTTTTGCAATAACAGTGGGGTAGTAGATAAAGTTTTTTTAGTTCTTATGAAAATCCATATTTGAAGTTATTAAGCACAATGACCAGTAGTGAAGTCAGCCAAATGGATGTGAAATCCACAGAACTCTCAACCTGAGGGTTAAATTCGTGTTCACAAACAGCTCTGAAGTAACCACTATAGGAGACTGATAAGGAATCAGGAGAACTACCCGCTCCTTTCTCTTTTTTCCCCCAAGTTCATGGTTGAGGTCTGAACTCAAATTCCATCTCTGGCGCGTGAGGGAAGATGACTCCTTTAAAGGTAATGCGGGAAGGCTGGGACACAACCCTGGTGTTACACCAAATAGATTTCTCGTGCCCTGGCACTGCCGCTAGTATGTTTAGCAATAGTGGTCCTGATATCATTTGGAACTCCAAGAAATCCGGTGTTTGACCATGGATTATGGACTCCCACCGACCTAAATGGTTTAGTTAAAAAAACAAAATGTAGGATTTAGTATCATAGACTAAGAAATGCTCATTAAGTTCTAATGATGGTTCATTAAACAGCAAGAATGTTTCCGAGGCAGGACCTTCCCCAAGTGTGAATTAGGACATGGAGAGTACAGCCCAGCTCCCCTGCAGGTTCCAATAAGACCAGCCCCTCCCCCAGCTCCTGACTTATTTACAATAATCACGTTGCTAAGCTCTAAAACGGTCCTTCTAAACTGGAGAGTTAAGGCATCGCCATCGACGAGCAGAGTGACCGGGAGGTGGAGGCTTTTACCCTGTAGGTGTCTGCAGAAAACTTGTAGCTGGGTTCTAGGGCCGTTGCGCAGCCTTTGGCGCCGACCCTGACCCAAACCCGGGTCATCAGGCCGTCAGCTTCCCGGGCGCAAGCAAGGGCAGAGGATGCTCAGTTAAGGACAGAGAGGTGACGTGCCGGGATGGCGGAAAACGCGGACGCGCTGCCTTTTCTCCCGGTTTCAAGGACAAGTAAGACCCTAAGCGTTGAATTCCCGTGTCGGACCGTCTCGGACCCGGGGCACCTACTCGGACGCGAGAAACTCCGGGCGCCCGCCCCGCGCGCGCGAGAAACGCCCCTTGGGGCGCATTTGGGGGTTTTGGGGAATAGACCATGGCCGTGTGAGCGCGCGGCGCCTCCCGGGAGCGGGCCGGAGCCCCGCGGGCTCGAGGTGGGCGCCCGGGGGTCTCGGCGCGCGGCGGCGGCGCTCGCGGGGCCGCTCCGGGCTGGGGCGCGCGCGGCGATCGGGCGCTCGGCGCTCGCGCGCAGGCGGCGCATCGATGCGCTCGGGGCGCGGCGCGCACGGCCTGGCGCGCGGCGGCGGCGAGCGCGGGGCGGCGGCGGCGGCGGCGGCGGCGGGGGTCGCGCCCAGGTGTGTGCGGGCGCGCGGGGCCCCGCGGGGTGGGGGGCGCGGGGCCGGGCCCGGGGGCCGCACGGGACCGCGGCTGGAGGCGGCGTCGGCGCCCGCGGGGCCCGGGGCCTGCTCGGCGGCCGCGGCGCGCGGTGGGGGCGGGGAACGCGCGGGGCGCATGCGCACGCCGGGCGGGCGGCGCCGGTTGGGGCCGAGTTCGCGGGGTCCCGCCGGGAAGGGACCCCCGAGACCTCCCCCCACCACCACCGGTGCAGCTGCCCGTGCACTCCGCGCGGGGGCCGGGGGCTCCGGGCTTGCCGCGCCCCGCAAGCGCCTTCCCGGACCCCAGGTCTGGGGGGCCACGTGGCCACAGAGCCAGAGCTCGCGGCGACCCCTGAACTCTGCGGCTCCGGTGAGAGGTCTCCGTGCACCCCTCCTGCCGGCCGGCGGGGGTCCCGGCCCAGGTCCCCGCCGGCGTCACCTCTCGTCCCCGCCGCCCCATTGCAGAGCCTTAAACAGACGCTGAGAGCGGCCGGACCCGCGCCCCCTCGTCCCGCCCCCTCGCGCGTCCCCTGATGGGCAGTGAGTGGCCCGTGTGTGTCTCCCCAGTGCCCGGGAGTTAGACCCTGTGTGTTGGCGTGGAAGAAGCTTCTGGGGTTGTGTCTAGAGGAAGTGGAGCGCAGAGTCCCGGGAGAGGTGACAGACCTTGCAGGAGCCTGTCCGGCCCGGGGTGGTGGCAGGGCAGAGAGGCCGCGCCCGGCCCTGCCATTCTTTAGGAAGCGGGTTGGAGGGTTGCAGGCAGGCAGGGATGAAGGAGCGGGTTCTTGGGCCTTCCCCGCCTGGCCCGAGCGCCCCGAGCTGTGCCAGGAGGCAGGCCGGCAGGCTCTCACCCATGCTTGCCAACTGGGGAGAAATTCCTAGGACTGATGTCTTTTTATTTTGGGGGGAGGTGGGGTTTGGGTCACACCCAGAAGTGCTCAGGCCCAGACCACCCACATACTGTGTGTGGGGGGCGGGGAGGGGAGCTCAGATGGGGGCCAGCTGCATGCAAAGCAAGTGTCTTCACCCCTGAACTCTCTCTGGCCCTCGGATCCCATGTAAAGCCCTGCCCGGCTACCCGTTTCCAGCGGTGCCGGGACTTGTTTAGACCAGCTTGTCCTTGCTAAAGCTTTTTGCCGTGTTCTGCTCTGCTCCGTGCCTGGCGTGACCAGCAGCAGTGTTGGGGGCCGGGGGGTGCCTAAGGAGCCTGGGCCACCCCCTGGGCACCCCCTTCCCCCGGGGCCTAGTTTCTTGGCTTTCTTGCCCGTTCCTTCACTGCCGGGCCTGGGTCTAGATTCCCTCGTGGCTTCTCCTGTGTCCTGTGCGGGCCCCCGTGGCACTGCCCTGTTGCTCTTCTCTGCTCTCCGAGGCCCGCTTCCCACGGAAGTGACCGCTGTCTCCGGAGAGTGGAGTTTGACAGGCTGATGAGTGGGTAGTGGAGGGAATAATTCCAAGCCGCTCTGTCTTCTAGGGAGCCGTGTTGTCTCTGCTTGCCTGGCGACGCAGACCTGCTGCTTCTCAGCGGACAGCGGGGCTCCTGCCCTGTGCCTCTGTCCTCTCGGGGCTGAGCACGGATTGGCACCCGGCTCCCCGGCTTCCCGGGGGCGACTCTGGCTCGCTGGCCTGCGGGAGCCTCTCCGTGTCTGGGCTTCAGTTCTGGTGCAGGGGGAGTTTTGTGGGTGCTGCCGGCAGCCGGAGGCTGTGCCCAGGAGGGCCCACGGGGAGGGGGCTCGGTTGTATCTGCTGAGGGCGCCTCCAGCAGCCCTGGCTGCAGGGGTGTGGCCCCCTCCCCGTCCCCGGTGTCTGTCCCCTGCTAGCGACTGGGTGCTGTGGAGGGTGTTGAGGGTGACCAGTCGAGATTTGGTCTGTCATCCAGAAGGGAGGCCGCTTGGACCCGCCTTTCGTTTGTACCTGGCAGTCACTCCCTGTTCTGAACCCTCGAAGTTGCCCCTGACAGAGAAATTTGGTGACTTTCTTGCCTTCTCTTACCGAGACGATGACTGTCATCGCTGTTTTCCTAAACTTTCAAAATGTTACTGGGGGAAGTGTTTATTTTAAGCGTTTCTGTCACTGCCCCTCCAAGGATGTTGTGTCTCCACTGACTTCCCTGGGTTAACTGGCATCATTCTCTTAGTATGAACTGTGCTGTTTGGAGTGGAAGCAAGAGTGTGTGTACCTGACTCCGCGTCTTGACTGCGGGTGGACTGCAAGGGCCGTGATTAGGTGTGCCCTCTTCAGCACCTTCCCCGGGCCTGCAGAGGGAGGGATGAAGCGGGGATGGAGAATGGAAATTACTGGAGACGCCTTAGGGTGATAGTTCTTTTTTTTTTTTTTCTCCTTTTGGGTCACACACAGCAATTCTCAGGGGTCACTCCTGGCTCTGTATGCAGGAATTACTCTTGGTGGTGCTCGGAGGACCCTATGGGATGCTGGGAATAGAACCCGGGTCAGCCACGTGCATGGCAAGTGTCCTATTCTCTGTGCTATCGATCCAGCCCCGGGTGGTAGTTCTTAAGCTTTCTGGGCTCATTACACACACAAAAAAAAATTATTGAGGGCCTTGAGAATTTTTATTTGTGGGTATATCTGTAAATATCTGTAAATATTGTCTTAGTAATAATTAGAATAAACATGAAAGTGCTTGTTAATAAGTTCACGTAAAAGCAAACACATTACAAGTTACCAAATAGTTTGTGTGCTTATTTTCTAAAGTAAAACGTGCTGGTAAGAAGTGGACTTGCTTTGGGCTGGAGCGATAGCATAGCAGGTAGGGCGTTTGCCTTGCACGCGGCCGACCCGGGTTCAATTCCTAGCATTCCATATGGTCCCACAGCACCGCTAGAAGTAATTCCTGAGTGTAGAGCCAGGAATAACCCCTGTGCGTCGCTGGGTGTGACCCCCCCTCCCCCCAAAAAAAGAAGTGGACTTGCTTTTTGCAGAGCTGGTGACTAGCTTCAGACAGACTTTTGCAGTGCGCCCGTGCCTTTGCTCTGTTCCTCTGTTCCTTTGATGGAGTGTGGGGACTGGATGGATGGACCCATTCCTGTGGGAAAAGCCTTTCAAAGAGTTGCTTTTGATACTCTACCCTAACTCCGCCAAGTAGTGGGCTTGTAGGTTGGTTACATTGTAGCATTCGAAGAGGCATTAGTGACCTTTGGCAATTAGTGACCTTTGCAATACTGTTACATTCAAGTCTGTTGTTGGCCTGGGCAAAGCCCTGTCAGGGTTTGTAAGTATCAGGCGGGGAGTTACACGCTTTCAGGGTGCCACCTCTCACCTGTCAGGAAAGCAGTGCATTTGTTCACATCATTGGTTCTATCAGAGCTTTTTGTCCTGGTGGGATGGGGGAGGGGAGGGCTCCTCCCCGCCCAGTGATGGGGGGCTGTCCCCCCCTCCTAAGGTCCTTCTGGCAGCTCTCACCTGCCTGGGCTGTGGGCTCAGCACAGCACCCTAATTGCTGGGAATCCCCTGGCCGGGGTCACCCCTTGGACCGCACCAGCAGGTGTGGGTGGGTGCAGCCGGGTTGCGGGTCCTTCTCCTCTCTCCAGGCCCTTGGTCTTTGGCCTTTCAAAGACCGAAGAGCTGTCAGCCTCATGGTGGTTGATAAAAGTTAACCAAAATTCCAATTTTGCTGGGGAGATCAAATTTTGTCATTGAAACAAATATTAGTTTCCCTTGAAGTGGAAAGGCTCCATTTTACAGAAAATGTTTGCCAGATGCCAGGTGTGAATAATCAGTGCTTTAAAATGAAAACTCTGTCATGATGAAAGCAGCTAATTCTGGCTGGAGAGATAGTTTAGGAGTTAAGATACTTGCGCTGGGGGCCAAAGAGATAGTACAGTGATTAGGGCATTTACCTTGCAAGTGGCATTCCCCCGTGGGCCCCCAGACACCGCCAGGAGTAATTTCTGCGTGCAGAACCAGGAGTAACCCCTGAGCATTGCTGGATGTGGCCCCTGTACAAACACAATGCTTGCTACATGCAGAGTTACCCAGATTCCGTCTGTGCATCCGGATAGGATCGGCTGGTACTGCTAGGACTGAGTCCTGGCACTGCTGGGTGGGGCCCGGCCCTCCCTCCCACCTGCTTCTGCCAGAAAAGAAAAAAAAATCAGTTCAGCTTGAGATTCAGTCGCAGAAATGGTTCCTGTGGAGATGCCGTTTTTCAGGGAGCTGCAGCGATTTCCCATGTCACTATACTGTCACTGTCACTGTCATCCTGTTGCTCATCGATTTGTTCGAGCGGGCACCAGTAACGTCTCTCATTGAGAGACTTATTGCTACTATTTTTGGCATATCCAATATGCACAGGGAGCTTGCCAGGCTCTGCTGTGCGGGCTTCATACTCTCGGTAGCTTGCCGGGCTCTCCGAGAGGGGCGGAGGAATCGAACTCGGGTTGGCCGCGTGAAAGGCGAAAGCCCAACCGCTGTGCTATTTCACTATACAGAAAACCGAATTTTAGTTTTTGGTGTTTGGGTCACACCCAGGGGCGCTCAGGGCTTACCTCTGGTTCTGTGCTCAGGGGTCACTCCTGGTGGGGCTCTGAGGAGATATGGGGTGCCGGGATGGAGCCCGGTCAGCAGGGAAGCGCCCTCCCTGCGGGACGATGTCTCCGGCCCTCGGGGTCCATCATGTTCCACCTTCCCTCGTGTCAAGAGGTGGCATGTCACGAGGTCACTGTTTCACTCGGTTTTATCAGGAACGTGATCGTTTATGATTGTTTTTCTGGGTCACTCGGGCTGTGGGCACAGACCGCTCCAGGCGGGCTCGGGGGTCCGGGTTGAGCACCTCTGGGCCGTCGGGAGTGAAACCGCGTTTTGTCTTGTGCTTATTTTCCATGTGTCTGCGCGGCTGGAAGGACGCGGCGAGAACCGTTGGTGACCGCCTTGTTCCCCTGGCGCCCCGGCGGCTCTGACCCCCGTCCCTGCGCTGCCGGCAGCCGGTGAGGAGGTAAGTCCTGCTGCAGGGGAAGGAGAGTAGTTTGGCCTCGTCGTGACCCTGTGACGTTCACCGGCGGAGGGCGGTTTTGCCTCTCCTTCCCCTGATCCTGTGGCCTGTCCCCGCCCTCCACACTGGACCCGTGTGTCCCGAGCCTGGCATGACCGCGCTGCGTCCGTCTCTCTAGGCGGCTGTGAGCTGGTGACTTGGCATATCTGAAACGCTCTGTCTGGTCTCGGGGCTCCTTGAGGAGGGGCTGGCGTGACTCTGCTGAGACGCGGGAAGGCGGGTTGCCCTTCGTTGGCTTCTCACTGCTTTGCGTTCCTTCTGGTCCTCCGGTTGTGATTGCTCCACTTTAAAACATTTCAGAGACTGACTGGATAGCACAGGGGTTAGGGCACAGTTGGCTGCAGTTCAGCCCCCAGCACTGCATTTGCTCCCGCCAAGCCCCCTGGGAGTGACCCCTGGGCACCGAGCAGAGCTGGAGAAGACCCTCCGCACAGTCGGGTGTGGCCTGACAAAAAAAAAAAGTTCTTAGGCTCATGTGTATAGCTCTGGTGCTAAATTTTTCGTGCATCTGCCTGGTATATTTTTAAATTCATTGTCCCATGGACGTGGGGCGATTCATGTTTAATTCTGGACATTCTTTTGAATTATTCTCGGGGTATTTTTACCTCTTTGTTCTCTTCCTTTTTTATGGAATGCATGGCTTCCTGGATCGATTCTCTTTTCCTTCCTATTTATATAAAAATCTTTTCCTTTATGCTTTCTGGGAGTGCTTTGTCGCTACCTTCTAACCCGATTGTATTTTTAAAAACGTGGCCACTTGCTTGACTCTCAAGCGCTCCTGTTTTCTGGATGTTCCTCCAGTTTCTGTTCCCTTGATCCTCTCAGGTTTCTGAGGATGTTGATGGAGTTTCCTCCTGTGCTTTCCTCCTGCCCCGCTCTCTCAGTCTCTGACTCGGGGTCAGTGACGGCCTTCGTCGTGGAATCGGTTTCTTGTTGATCATCTCTGGAAACCTGACAGGAAATGCTTTCTGTGGCAAAGGTCTGGCCTTGGTGACCGGTGGGGTTGGCGCTAGGCTCGCTGAGTGAGGGCCAGGCATTTTGTTTGTGTGAGTTAAATCCTTCTTTTCTGGGGGCCTCACCCGGCAGTGCTCAGGACTTACTCCTGGTTCTGTGCTCAGGGATCACTCCTGATGGGCTGGATGGGGTGCTGGGATTGAACCTGGTTAGCCGCATGCAAGGCGACTCCCTAGCCGCAATACTTCTCTCTCTTTGTTTTTTGTTTTCGGGGTCACAACCAGCAGTGTTCAGAGGCTACTCCTGGCTCTGCACACAGGAATGACTCCTGGTGGTGCTTGGGGGCCCCTGTGGGACGCTGGGGGTTGAACCTAGTTGGCCGCGTGCAAGGCACACGCCCTCCCGCTGCACTGTGGCTCCGGCTGCATCAGATGCTTCTCATCTTTCACCAGCTCCTGAGGTCCTCTGTAGGGGTGGGGCGCACACCCAGTCCTTGGCCTGATCGCCCTCTGACCTGCGTCCTTTCGGACGGCCACTCCTGCTCAGAGCTCCGGCCGCTGTTTTGTTGTTTGTTCCTGTCTGGTGGTGTTTAGGGTCCTTCTGACTCAGGGCACAACCCTGACAGTGCTCGAAGCGGCGGGGGTTGCCAGGGATCCAAGCCTGGCCTCCTGCGCGGCGGTGGCGTCTTCTAGAATCTGACCTGAACCCACTGTGGAAAACCAGCAGTTACCACAGACACGTCCACTTTGGCTTCATCCTTGGGCGTTGGGTTGGGCGTGTACCCCCGGCCTTCCGTCGCTGCTCTGACGCGTTTCCTCTTTGCGCTCAGCCGCCGCTGAGGCTCGGCTCGCAGTGCTCCGCCGTCGGGGGGACTGAGGCCGGGGCCCGGGGGGCTCCTTTCACAGGCTTCCCGCTTGTGCCTTCGCTGCAGGCCTCCTGTTCCCTCTCCCTGGCGTCTCAGGTTCCTGGTTCTGCCCGACTGAGGCTCTGCTGGGAGTCGGCCTCTGCTGATCCTCCGTCTGTTTCCCGTTTGCCCTTGTTGACGCCCCCTGTCTGCTGTCCGTCGTTTTCCTGATCCCCTCCGTCCCTGTGCCAGACACGATGGTGTACTTTCACTTTCACTTTCACATCGTCGCTTTTTAAGGGCAGGTACCAGGAGTGTGACGCGAGGGCTTTGGGCAAAGGGAATTCCCGATGGCTCGGAGCAGAAAACGGGATAGGACGGAAGTGCCATAGCTGGGCAGGGTCCGGTGGTCACCCTGCTTGATCGTGGACCCGACTCCACGGAATCACACACACCCCGCTGGGCCGTCCATGGCTCCAGGCGCCGTGCAGTGACCACACGGGTCCGTGGGGGCATAGCTGGACCCATGCTGGTGAATGTTGCGTGCGCATGTCTAAGTGTACCGGGTCACGCAGGGGTGGCTGCCAGCGTGGCTTCCGGTCAGCGGAGCAGGCCAGCCGGCCGGCCGGCGAGTGCTGGCAGAGCTTTCTTCAGACGCTGGTCTCCCCAGGGCCGGGTGTGAGTGACCCTCAAGCTCACAGGTATTTTTATCTTATGGCGACGGGGGAGGGTTTGGGCCACACTTGGGGTGCTCGGGGCTGACTCCTGGCTCTGTGCTCAGGGGTCAGCCCGGTCCCGCGTGGTGGCTGGGATGGAGCTGGGGCTGGCTGCGTGCAGGGACAGTGCCTTGACCCCTGTCCCTCCAGCCCGCTGGACGCTGTCTTTAGAGTCTTCAGTTCTGGCTCTAGATGAGTAGTTTGAGTTTTGAGTTGGGATTTGGCAGCAGGCGTCAGCTGGTGTGGCCTCGGACCCCGGGAGGGTCAGGCTCTTCTGAGGAGTCTTGAGAAAAGGTGTAATTTTGCTTAGTTTACTGTAATAGCTTATAACTTATTTTGAAGGAAGATTAAAGGAAAAGAGATTTTTGATTTATCTGATCCCGCTTTATCTTAATGTTTGCTTACAGTGGAAGTAATGTTCTGTGATTTAGAAAGATAACTAAAAAGTTAACTAAAGGATAACTAAAAGAAATTGCATATAGAATCTAAAGGCAAACTGGACATTTTGTTTTGTTTTGTTTTTGCATGTGTGTGTGTGTGTGTGTGTGTGCAGGGTCACACCCAGTGGTGCTCGGGGCTGACTCGTGCTCTGCACTCAGGAATCACTCCTCACGGTGCCCATGGGCCCAGATGGGTGCCAGGGCTCGGACCTGGGCTGGCCGTGCACAAGGCCAGCGTCCTGCCCGCTGTCCTGTTGCGCCACTGCTCCCACCCTTATTTTTTAAGTTTTTAAAAAATTTTTGCTTTTTGGGCCACACCCGGCGATGCACAGGGGTTCCTCCTGGCTCTGCACTCAGGAATTACTCCTGGTGGTGCTCGGGGGACCTGTGGGATGTTGGGAATTGAACCCGGGTCGGCTGCATGCAGGCAAACGCCCTCCCCGCTGTGCTGTCCTCCAGTGCCTCCGACCCTTATTCTTAAAGTTCACGTTGTGTGGAGGCTACACCGCAGTGTCCCAGTCTCGGAGCACTCGGTGCCGGCCCCTGAGTGGGCAGCCCGAGGCCCAGCGCCAGCGGAGCGAGTGGGACCCCCACACTCTGCCAGGGGGAAGCAGCCCAGGGTCAGACTCCTGCACACTGTCTTCCTTCTTGCTTTTTGTACGACTCCCGGGTCTGAGTGCCGTCTGTGTGTCCCTGCCCGTCCCTGCTCCGGGCACCCCTAGTCCCGGGCGCCCCTAGTCCCGGGCACCCCTAGTCCCGGGCGCCCCTAGTCCCGGGCGCCCCTAGTCCCGGGCGCCCCTAGTCCCGGGCGCCCCTAGTCCCGGGCGCCCCTAGTCCCGGGCGCCCCTAGTCCCGGGCGCCCCTAGTCCCAGGCGCCCCTAGTCCCGGGCGCCCCTAGTCCCGGGCGCCCCTAGTCCCGGGCGCCCCTAGTCCCGGGCGCCCCTAGTCCCGGGCGCCCCCTAGTCCTGTCTTCTGCCTCTCCCCGCCCTGCTGTGACAGCCCGCATTGAAGGCAGGCACCCCTTTATTTCATCAGTGATTCTTTGGTTCTGAGGCGCCTCGGAGCGGAACTGCTGTATCACACGATAGCTCTATTTTCAATATTTTAAAAAATTCCCGTAATGTTTTCCATCGAGACTGGGAATCAGGCTCCCACAGACAGTGAGTGGGGAGTTTCTTTTTCTTCTGCATTCCCGCCAGCGTGGTCATTGGGACTTTTTATTTTTTGGTGGGAGGTGACGGGGTTGGAGGTGCATGTTTGGGCCACAGTCAGTGATGCTCAGCAGTTTCTCCTCGGGCCCTGCTCTGGGGTCACCCTTTGTGGTGCTGTGCACACCTTCCACCACCAAGAACCCCAGTGTACCCCCCCAATCCTCCCCCACCTCTGTGGCAGATGGTTTCCACCTTACTCTCTCTCCACTTTGATCACATTCAATATTTCGACAAAAGATCCATCATTATTGTTTGGAATTTTCCCAAACAATCAGACCAGCTCTGTAACTGTTCTCACGGTGATTCAATAAAGAAAAAAAAAGAAAAAACCCAAAACAAACAAGCAAACAAAAACCTGGTACTGTAGCTGTCTCTCCAGCCCCTTGATTCGCCCCTTGATTTGAGTTTCTTTTTTTTTTTTAATTATTTTTTTAATTAATGAATCACCGTGAGGGTACAGTTACAGATTTACGTATTTTTGTGCTTGTGTTTCAGTCATACAATGCTTGAGTATCCATCCCTCCACGAGTGCCCATTCTCCTCCACCGATGACCCCAGTATCTCTCCCACCCCCATCCCATCCCCCCAACCCCACCCTGCCTCTCTTTTGTTCTCTCTCCTTTTGGGTGTTGTAGTTTGCAATAGAGGTATTGAGTGGCCATCACGTTCGGTCTATAGTCTACTTTCAGCTCACATCTTCCAACCCAAATGGGTCCTCCTGACATCCTCTACTTGGTGTTCCCTTCTCTACCTAAGCTGCCTTTCCCCCCAGCATGTAAGGCCAGTTTCCAAGCCATGGAGCCAACCTCCTGGTACTAATTTCTTCTATTCTTGGGTGTTAATCTCCTATTCTGTTATTCTATATTCCACAGATGAGTGCAGTCTTTCTATGTCTGCCCCTCTCTTTCTGACTCATTTCACTTAGCATGATACTTTCCATGCTGATCCACTTATACACAAAGTTCATGACTATGAAGTCTCCTCCACCTTCTAGCAGCTGCATAGTATTCCATTGTATAGATGTATCAAAGTTTCTTTAACCAGTCATCTGTTCTCGGACACTTGGTTTTTTTCCAAATTCTGGCTATTGTAAACAGTGCTGCAATGAACATACAAGTGCAGATGTCATTTCGACTGTACCTTTTTGCCTCTCCGGGATATATTCCCAGAAGCAATGGGATGAGAGTGCTACAGTGCAGCGCTACCATAGATGTAAAGAAAACAGTCGAAAAGAAAAAATATTACCCCGGTTTTTATCACTTCTGTATCATTTTCATCTCTTGCTTACTCATACGTGTATACTGTTTTAAATTATCACTGTCACTGTCATCCCGTTGCTCATCGATGTGCTCGAGCGGACAGCAGTAACGTCTCCATTGTGAGACTTGTTGTTACTGTTTTTGGCATATCCAATATGCCACGTGTAGTTTGCCAGGCTCTGCCGCTAAATTAAGCATTTTCCAACAAAGCTCTGTAGGGGTCTTAGGATCAGCCTTTTGGCCAGAGCCGCGAGGTGCGAGGGCTTCGTCAGAGAGACGGCGGTTTTCAGCGTCTGCAGCGCATGCCGTAGTGTTGCTGGCCATGTGGGGGTTGGCGTCCCGCTGCCCCTGGCTCTGGCACCGTGGCCGTGCTCTCCTCAGAATGGCCCGAGGAGCGTGATGCCACGCGCCCAGTTGGGCCCGGCGTGCCACGAGGCCTCAGCCCTGGAAAACACTGAGCGTTCGCAGTTCATTTCAGCGGGAGGGCGAGGGCTGGGGAGCGGCCCGGGGGCCCAAGCATCGCGCAGGGCGGCCTTGCTGCCCCCACTTGGCGCGACACCTCTGGGTGCGGCCCTGATTAAAAGAAGAAAGGTAGCCAGGGAGCCCCAGGGAATGTGGAAATGAAGGATTAGGTCATTGATCCCGAAACCGAGTATCATATAATTAAGGATAAAAGCAGCTTAATATGCCAGAGAATTAGTCTAGTGAACTGTCCTCGGGATTCCTGGGGGACTCTGCAGAGATACGGGACGGATTCAGATTGCTCCTGAGTGGTCAGCGTGGCCTGTCGCGGGGCCGAGCGCGGGGCCCAGGGACACTCGGGTGTCTGACGCGGGCAGGTGCGGGCTGGGCGTGTGCCCTCGCCCCGTCCCAGGCTGGCCGGAAGCCAGGCACCCGGAAGCCTTTCTGGTAGACTTGCGGCATTTTGTAGAGCAGGGCCGGGGCGGGCACGCGGGTCGAGGCCCCCGCCCTGCTCACAGCTCCGGTTCCACTCCTGGGACCGCACGGCCCTGAGCCCACCAGGAGTTATCCCTGAGCACTGAGCAGGAGTCAGCTCTGAGCACAAAGCCGGGAGTAGCCTTGAACACCAAGTCAGGAGTCAGCCCTGAGCACCGAGCCGGGAGTCAGCCCTGAGCACTGCCGGGTATGGCCTAAAAGCCGCAAAACACAGATTCTTACGTCACCTTCCCCTGTCGTTAGGGCAGGAATCCGGAGATGGGGCGCCGGTCGTCGGACACCGAGGAGGAGAGCCGCAGCAAGCGCAAGAAGAAGCACCGCAGGCGCTCCTCGTCTAGCAGCAGCTGCGACAGCCGCACGCACGGCCGCAAGAAGGGCGGGCGCAAGTCCCGGTCCCACTCGCGCTCCTGGTCCCGAGACCTGCGGCCTCGCTCGCGCTCTTACGAGAGAAGGTGACTGTCCCCCACGCCCGTACCCGCACGCCAGGATGGTGACTCTTCACGCCCGCGTGCTTTGTGAGGGGGGCTGTGAGGGGGTGTGAGGGGGTGTGTGAGGGTATGTGTGTGAGGATGTGTGAGGGCGTGTGGAGGTGTGCGTGTGAGGGTGTGTGAGGTGTGTGTGAGGGTGTGTGAGGAGGTGTGAGGGGATGTGAGGGTGTGTGAGGGTATGTGTGTGAGGATGTGTGAGGGTGTCTGAGGGTGTGTCTGAGGGTGTGTGTGAGGGTATATAAGGGTATGTGAGGGTGTGTGAGGGTGTGTTTGTGAGGGCGTGAGAGTGCTTGAAGATATGTGTGTGAGGGTGTGTGAGGGTATGTGTGTGAGGGTATGTATGTGAGGGTGTGAGTGTGTGTGTGTGTGAGGTGTGTGTGAGAGTGTGTGTATGAGTATGAGTATGTGTAGGGTATGTGAAGGTGTGTGGGGGAGTGTTGGTGTGTGTGAGTGAATGTGTGAGTACGTATGATGTATATGAGTGTGTGTGTGTGTGTGTGTGTGTGTGTGTGTGTGTATGCGCGCGTATCCGGGGCCTGCCTGAGCCCGGCCCGGGCGCTTTCACACGGTCTCGGCTCTGCTGTCCCAGACGCAGGCACCGGTCCAGCAGCAGCTCCTCGTACGGCTCCAGGAGGAAGCGAAGCCGAAGCCGGTCCAGGGGCCGAGGGAAGTCGTACCGAGGTCAGAGGTCGAGGTCCAAGAGCAGGACGCGCAGGTACGCAGGCCGGGCTCCTGGTGATGCCGTTCTCCCGTGCGGAGGCCTCACTCGCCTTTCACTGTCACTGACCCACCCTGAGCTTCAGGGTACCGCGCCCACCCCAGATCCCTCCCGCCCCTGCAGTGTTGCCCCCCACCCCGCCCTGTGCCCGGCTCCCCTCTCAGACCAGTTCTCTCGTCTGTGGCCACTGGGTTGGCTGCTCCCACACTCAGAGGTCGTCCTGCCTCTGCCGCCCTCACTCAGCCCTAGACTCTCCACAGCGTCCGCCTGGCAGCAGCTTGCATGCCTCTACCTTTGTGACGGCCGAGTAATATTCCGTCGGGGTGGATGTCTCAGACCTGCTTTATCCACCCACCTGTTCTCGGGCACTCGGGCCGTTTCCAGATTTGGGCTCTGGCGGGCTGTGCTGCCGTGAACACAGGACTGGCGTCCTCTCTGCTGGTGGGTCTTGATCTTGGGGCCACACCCCGCGGTGCCCGAAGGCTCTTCCTGCTGGGGGATCATCTGTGGTGGGAGGATTGGGCTGCGGCCCTGGGCTGTGTCTCCACTCGCCTCCTGTGGGGAGTGACCCCCAAACAAAACAAAACCATTGTTTTTTAATCCCCTTTTCCCTGTGGCCCTGCTCACGGTGGACACGTAGTTTCCTGAGTCACAGCAGCCAGGCTCTGGGTGACGCCGTGGTGCTCAGGGGTCACTCCTGGCGCTGCCTAGTGACCGTCTGTGGTGCAGGGCCAGGCCGGGGCCCTTCACCCCTGCACCGTCTCCCAGGCCCCGAACAGGGTCCTCAGGTTTGTGAGCCCCCGGGGCCTCCCTGCTGCTAGCCAGGGCCTTGCCTCGTGAGCAGGCCTTGATTGAGTGATTAATTGGGTAAATGAAGTTAGCCGATTTGTGGAGCAGGGACAAGTTTATTGATTTGTGGAAAGCCTTATTTTTGGGCATATTGATTCGTCTAAAAAGAGGCTGATTACCAGAAAACAAGGAATTCCACCTTGTTTCCTGTCAGTGGGAGTGGGAAGAGGCCCTGCGCCCCAGAGGGTCCCGCCCGTCTGGGGGGTTCCCGAGCGTTTCCACAGATACTGTCCGTCGGGATCCGACCCGGGCGACAGAGGCCCCGAGGCTCCGGGCTCCATTCGGGCCGTGACTCTGCCCTCCCCTGAAGGGATTCCGGCCGGACGTCTGCCCAGAGGAGCCGGGACTCTCCTTCCTGTGCTCCCGTCCCTGCGGAGGGGCCTTGGTGGGAGGGGCAGGCTGTCACTCCGGCACGTCACTGTGTCACCGAGGCTGGGCCAGGGCGGGGGGTGTGAGGGCCCCTCTCAGTGGCCGCCTCCCGGGGCAGGGGCTGACTTTGGCCCCAGGTCAGGGTGTTCCAGGAAGCATCGTGAGGCTTGAGTGAATAACCAAGCGAGGCTGGGAGTGGCCTGCAGCCGGGCTGGGCCCTGGAGTAGGACTTCAGTTTGGTCCGTGTCCCTGCGTGGCAGCTGGCGGCCCTTTGCCTGGCCCAGGGCCTCTCAGCCTGCATGGGGCTGGCGGCCTCCCGGGCCTGGGGCCCCGTGCTCCCAGCCCGATGCCTCCAAGAGCCCGTTAGGAGCGTTTACTTGTGTCTGCATTTCAAATT
>NC_073303.1:266187149-266297149 GCF_027595985.1 Sorex araneus
ACCTAAGTGTGACAGTGCTCCCCCCCCAGCTTTTGGGCAGAGCTCGAGAGCCGTCAGCTTGATTTCAGTGTGTGGCAGGGGCCGGAGAGATTGTGCCGTAGGCAGGGCGCTTGCGTGTGCACGGCCGGTCCAGGTCCGACCCCCGGCAGCCCGTGTGGCCCCCCCGAACCCCACCGGGAGTGAGCCCAGAGCACCCTCGCTCCGGCTCCAAAGACCCCAAACAAACCCCAGACCACCCCAGGGTGCTTGGCAGAGTCCCCCGTGCCGTGGGCTGCTCAGGTTTCCGCCTTCTCCGGGACTCGGCCTTGGTCGGTGTCTGGACCTGACGCTGTTCTCCCACCCGCCCCGTCTTGTCCCGTGTGGGGATCTCTCCCGCCCGCCCTCGGTCCAGGACACCAGCCCAGTCGCGTGACCTCGCGTTAGTTTGGGGGGCGGGCACACCCCGCCAGGTTGGCCCTGGCGGTGCTCGGGGCCAGCGGGACCCCCAGGGACAGTGCTGAGGGTCGGCGGGACGCCAGCCCCTCCCCAGCCCAAGCTCCCCTGACGTTTCGGGGGTGGGGGCGGAGGTTCGGTTGCTCCAGAGAGTGGTCAGGGGCCCCGGGGTGCTCGTGGTGTGTGCCCTGCTCTCCCTCCTCCCCCTCCTCCTCCTCCCCTTCCTCCTCCTCCTCCCCTCTCCAAGCCCTTCCTCCCGATGACCCGAGACCTGATTTGTTCCCCTCTAATTCCTCCTCACTGGAGGGAAATCATTGCCTTGATTTTTTCTTCTATTTTTCTTCATTCTTTTTTTTAAATCTTGATTTGGGTTTTATTTTCTCAACAATCAGGGACAGTGGTGACACCGTGGTTCCCGGGTCGCTCACAGCAGTTGCTTCAGGCCTTCAGCGACCCGCCGGCAGTTGCTTCGCGGCGCGGACACTTGTGGGCCTGGCGGGGCTTCTGTGTGCAGGGGCCCCGAGCTTCCGGCCCTGCGGCTCGGAGGGGCCCGGGGCTGGGAACCGGGGGTGTGGGTTGGTGGCTGGTGGGGTTCAGGTGGGGCCGGGCCCTTCCGGGGCGGGTGTGGGGCCACCCCTGTGGTGCCCTCCGGAGAGCAGGCGGGGGTCCCGGGAACCCCCAGGACGGTTTCTCGGGCAGCCCTAAGTCTGGTGTGTTGTTTATTCTCACCGTGTTGCAGCGCTTTCCCCTGGACGCTGAGGGGTCCGAGTCTCCCTGTGTCTCCGGCAGTTTGTTGGTTGACTTTCACGTACCTGCAGATGCCCCTTTGTGGGTGTGTGTGTTCTGGTGTGGGCAGGAAGGGTAGTTGGTGGGGTTGAAATCGTCTTCAGGTTTTCTACGACTGGCGCGCGGGCGAGATGGACTGCGAGATGGACAGGCAGGCCCAGCACTGCCTGGCCCGTAGGGGCGGATGTTCAGCGGTGAGGGCATATCGTCCGCGCACGTCTGGGGGTCCTGGGGACCCTGGGGGCGTCTCTGTCTCCACACAGACCGTCTGGCTGCTTTAGCCCCTAGGAGAGTGGTGTGTCGTAGAGTGTTGGCGCGTCCTGCTGCCTCGGCTGTGATGTCCGTGTAGCGTGTTGGCGCATCCTGCCGCCTCGGCTGTGATGTTTGTGTAGCATGTTGGCATGTCCTGCCGTCTGAGCTGTGGTGTCCGTGTAGCATGTTAGCGCGTCCTGCCTTTTCGGCTGTGATGTTTGTATAGAGTGTTGGCACATCCTGCCATCTTGGCTGTGTGTCGTGTAGCATGTTGGCACGTCCTTCCGTCTGACTGTGGTGTCCGTGTAGCATGTTGGCACGTCCTTCCGTCTGACTGTGGTGTCCGTGTAGCATGTTGGCACGTCCTTCCGTCTGGCTGTGGGGTCCGTGTCTGTGGGGAGTTGGCGTGCGGGTCAGTGCTGTGGCGCTTGCCGGGTGCTCTGACCGTGTGGCCGGCTGGCCCTGTGTGCGGAATCTCCCCCCAAAGCTTTCGGTTGTCGATTGGGTCCCGCCCCGGCCAGTCTCTCCGGAGGGGACGGCGGGGAGTCAGGTCTTGCCTTTCGGTTTGTGTCTGGACTATCCCAACTTCGGGCCTGGGGGCTGCTCCGGGGCCCAGACCACGTGGCCTCGGGCTCAGGGGCCTCCTGGGTGCAGAGCCGTGCCCGGCCCCGCGCGGGGTTATCCCATCCACTCTGCTCCTCTGAAGAACTGAAGGCATTTGCATTTATTCCCATTTTGTTCACTGTTTTCCGTCTTGTCCTATTTTGTCTCTTCTTATCTTGCTGCTCATGCTTTGTTGATTTTTCATATTAACATAATTTGATTCCTTTCACGTTTTCATTTGTGTGTCTGCTATAGGTGTTTTCTTTATGTGTACCATGGGACTGTCAGAAAATGAGTTACAGTTAGAAAGACCTATTTTATTTAATTAACTATTTTGGCTTTTGGGTCACACCCAGCAATGCTCACTCCTGGCTCTGCACTCAGGAGTCACTCCTGGTGGTACTTGGGGGACCCTGTGGGATGCTGGGATCGAAGCCGGGTCGGCCGCGCCCTGCCTGGTGTCCTCTCCTGAGGTCCCGGGAACCTGTTTCAGCGTGACTCACAGCAGTCGTGTATGAGACTCTTCCCTGTCTCCCCCCTCTCCTTGCGTTGTTGATGTCGCAAAGGGCATTTCCACATTCTGGTGCCCGCCACCCTAGATATACCTAGACTTGTATTTTTAAAGTCTAAGTCTCAGGCTGGAGCGATAGCACAGCGGGGAGGGCATTTACCTTGCATGCAGCCAACCCGGGTTCGATTCCTCCGTCCCTCTCAGAGAGCCCGGCAAGCTACTGAGATTATCCCGCCCGCACGGCAGAGCCTGGCAAGCTCCCCGTGGCGTATTCGATATGCCAAAGACAGTAACAAGTCTCACAATGGAGACGTTACTGGTGCCCGATCGAGCAAATAGATGAGCAACGGGACGACAGTGCTACAGTGCAAGTTTCAGAGTAGCTTTTGGCTGCTTGTGAGAGGAGGGCAGCTGATTTCCCGTCTGCCTTCAGTCTCTGCGAGTTCTGTAGCTACCTCAGCCTCAGCATCTCTCCCTAGATGTTATATTGATTTCTGTTTCTTTGAAGGGAAGAGGGTTTGGGCTTTACCTGGCGGTGCTCAGGGCTGACTCGTGACTCTGTGCTCAGGCATCACTCCTGGCGGTGCTTGGACAGGCACTGACCACGCACCTTTGCCCTGACCCTCGTACTGTCTTTGGGGCCCCAGAGCTCAGTTCTTCCCCTGCAAAGGTGACATTAAATGCAGTTCACTCTGTCTTCCCTGCCTCCTGCGCCTCCTGGGTGTCGGGACGCCGCTTTCACCCGTGTGGGTGTTGAGTTCTGTGCGCTCCCGTCTCTCGGCTGCTGAGGTGATGCCTTCCCATCTTCCTCACCCGCTGGTCTTCGAGTTCTGGCTCTGCTGGTCGTCTGTTTCGAAGACCCTGCCCGCAGCCTGGTTTCTCGCCAGAGCCGGAGCGCCGCCATCTGCCCTCTGCCCGTCGTCCCAGGGCCGCCCAGAGCAGCCTGTGTGGCCGGCGTCGCGGCCGCCTCCCGTTTGGGTGTGAAACAGGCTCTTCTCAGTGTGTGTCTCCTGTGACTGGCCCTGTGCCCTCTCTGCTGTGACTCTTCCTCCCCTGCCGTTTTGGTGCATCTTCTCTTTATTTCTGTCACCAGGAAATATTGAATTTCTTTACATTGGTGTCATCGTGCACCTGGTGATTTCTGGTGCGTGACGTTACCTCTCTCGTCTTCTGCCTCCCCGGGGCGCGGGTGCCTCAGGAGGTGAGGGGGGGCCGGAGGCTGCCGTGACTCGGGAATGTCCGGGATGAAGCATCCTCGGGACGGGGGTGCTCTCCGAGGGTCCTGCACTGCCCACCACGGCCTCCCCAGCCACGGCTGCCCCCTCCTCAGGGCTGGACCTCGGCCGGAGGGGTCCGGGCTCCTCACAGCGCCCCGGGCCCCTAAGAAAGAGGCTCCCGTCAAGTTCCATTTATTGGTTTGGATTTTTCTTTCGTTCTTGTTTCTGTGCCACACCCACCGGTGCTCGGGGTTCCTCCTGGCTCTGTGCTCGGGGATCACTCCTGGCGGGGCTCAGGGACCCTCTTGGGTGCTGGGGTCGGCTGCGGGCCAGGCAAGCGCCCTCCCTGCCGTGCTGTGATAACGTGGAGTAGTTGTGAGTGTCGCAGCATCTCCGTATCTCCCCCAGGCCGCAGCTGTGGTTTGTGGGCTGTTCCGCCGTGTTTGTGAGTTTAAAGATGGGCCTTGAACCCGGCCGTTCCTTTAGCGAATAGTTCTGTTGCCTGTTGTGTGCATGTGGGGTCCACACCGACACCCCCGCCCCCCAGGCTCTGCCGTCTGCAGTCGTTGGGAAGAAATGAGTGAATGAGTGAATTCTGTAATTTCCCCCATGCTCACATAGTGCTTTAGCGATCCTCAGCGGGTGGCAAGGGAAGCGTGCACACGTGTGGTGGCCACACTCACACGTGGCATGTGACACCAGTCAGGCGTGTCCTGTAGGCCACGGGGGACACTCCTTGGCAGAGCCCGTGTTCATCTCGTGCTCCAGCCCCACGAGCTTTTCTGTGGAGAATAACACAGAAACTTCAGTCGAACTATGGGTCAGGAGGAGTCAGACAGCTTCTGAAAATGTAGTAGGAGAGGGCATTGCAGCCACTTTGTACGTTGTCAAGGCTAGTGAAAATATTAGGGTTTCAAATTGGAATTACTGTTTCTCTGCACTGTACTGCAGCATCCTGCTGAGTCCGCTCCTGTCTTACCTTAGTTTACTATGTACCAGGCTTAACGGTACGTCCAGTTCTCAGTTTTTTCTGTTCCTGATTATTTCAAGAGCAAAGAACACTTTTGATGCTGTGACTTTTTCTGGTGTCTTTTCCTGAATATTAGGAAGAAAGATTGTATATAAGTCTAGCCGTGTAGTATTTCTTTAATTTATTTTTTATTTTTATTTTTTGCTTTTTGTGTAGTATTTTTTAATTGTTAACAAATTCGATAATGCCGAGCTTTCCAGCTGAAGCGTGAAGTTGGCCGGTTGGAAAAGCCGGAGCTCATGGTGCTCCTGGGGGCTCCTCCCGATGGAGCCGGAGTCGTGGCGGGTACTGGAGCCCCGCCCCGGTGCCTCCTGGGTCACCCTGGCTCCCTCCGTGTTTGCCGTCCACACCGCCTGCATCGCTTGCCTTTCTCTAGTGAGTCTTTGCAGATACTTTCCCATCGCTGAATGTATTAGAGTTCCTCTGGAGTTCATCTCTTTGTTGTCTTTGACTTGTCCATGGGCCCAAATAAATCGTTGGTGCTTCCATTAGGAAATTGCTGCTTTTTCCCCAGGACGCTGAGGTCCTGGCTGAGGTGGGCTGCAGTGTGGAGGTGGCGGGTCCCAGTGGGCAGGGCCTGGGGCCCGTGATGTCCAGCAAAGAGACGTGGAGGGGGAGGGAGACCCTGGGGAAGACAAGTCCGTGAGCTTCAGTCCTCATGTCCTCGTGGGTGTTCTTGTGAGTCCGTGAAACATCCCTTTTATATAACCACATGATAGGGAAAGTGGATTCACTGCGTCAAGTGGAGCCATTATTGGACTAGAAGTTGGCGGGACGCTCTAATAAAAACATTTTTACCTCTCACTAGAAAAATTACGAAAGTTGCCCAAATGCTTGATTTTGTATTTTTATTTTATTCTTTTATTAACCCATTGATCTTTGTTTTGCCTTAAATCTGAAAATAAGAACAAAATGCGTGCTTATAGAGCAATTATTTTATTGAGGACATATCTTAAAAGTCAAGAAGTGAAGCGGCTTGGTAATGCTATAAATTTAAAACTCCTACAGCAAGACAGTACGATGCAAATATGACTTAATAAGATCACAAACTGGATTTCAGTGAAACAACCAAGATTTACATTAAATTAGGAATTTTAAAACTGATTTAGTTTGTTTTACTGAGCATTTGCTTAATAACATTTTGCCTTCTTGCAATCTTTTTAAAGACAATAATTCGTCTGTGAAATGCAGGCACATCCTCGGTAGAAAAATTGAAAGCAACAGCTGACTCTGGAGCCACACATAGCGCGCTATAAAGAAATATTTCAGCTCTGCGAAATTTAATAAATCATCCCATTTCCTAATTTGATCATATTAGATGCTGATGTGGAAGAAGCATTTCAAATACCATCGCCTCATTAATATACATCAGTCTGGGGAATAGGATGGAATACTTATGCAGAGATGTCACAGTTACTGTTTCTTCGTTTACTAAGTGGAACAGGTTGATGTGATACTGGGTGCTATTTGTCAATGTCTTGTTAAAATGGTTTGGGTCGAGTTATGGAGTCCAGAAAGACGGCGGCTGATAAATCAGAAGTGGATTGAGTGGACAGGAGGCAGTGATTGATACTGTGACAGGCTCCGAGGAAGGAGCCTTGGTCCAGCCATACAGGATATTGAATAGGAGCCGGAAAATGGCCCTGGAGTATGGATATTATTCAAGGGAATGAGAATAATAATATCAGCCTGAAAATATTGCCAGGTGAAGATTAGGGCCGTCCTTATTAGAGCCTAATACTCGGTTAGAATGGTAGGGGCGAAATTATGTAAAAATTTATGAGAAGGGTGTTTTCACCTTGTCTGAGCCCGCTCTCGTGGAGGGTAGTTTGAGCCTTGGTGTTCTGGGATGAGTCTGAAGGTGTTTGTCTGCAGTCACCCTAACTGCAGGAACTTGGGACCACTCCTTCTTTTGCTCTCAGAGTACTTTATAGAACATTTGTCTTCACATCTTTATTTTGTTTTAAAATATTTTTATGTACTCAGATTTAACTTGTTCGTATAAATAGTATTTTCTCTCTGCAGGTTTGGACTTATAAAAAGTCACATCGTTAGACTCGATGTGGAAATCTGCATTGCAGTTTTCAGCATGTTTGACTTAGTAATTTTGGAAAGCACTTGACCTGGGAACATATCCCCAACATAGCCATCGATGCCGACCTTTCTCTCCCCGAGGGCACTGCAGCGTGATCTGAGCCCTCTCTCCCTGAGGGCACTGCAGTTGTGATCTGAGCCCTCTCTCCCTGAGGGCACTGCAGTTGTGATCTGAGCCCTCTCCCCCCGAGGGCACTGCAGCTGTGATCTGAGCCCTCTCTCCCTGAGGGCACTGCAGTTGTGATCTGAGCCCTCTCCCCCCGAGGGCACTGCAGCTGTGATCTGAGTCCTCTCTCTACCCCTGAGGGCACTGCAGCAGTGATCTGAGCCTCCGACTTCCCGAGGACACTGCAGATGTGACCTGAGCCCTCTCTCTCTCCCCGAGGGCACTGCAGATGTGACCTGAGCCCTCTCTCTCTCCCCGAGGGCACTGCAGCTGTGATCTGAGCCTTCTCTCTCCCCGAGGGCACTGCAGCAGTGATCTGAGCCCTCTCTCCCCGAGGGCACTGCAGTTGTGATCTGAGCCCTCTCCCCCCGAGGGCACTGCAGCTGTGATCTGAGCCCTCTTTCTACCTCCGAGGGCACTGCAGCTGTGATCTGAGCCCTCTCTCTCCTGGAGGGCACTGCAGCTGTGATCTGAGCCTCTGACTCCTCGAGGGCACTGCAGCTGTGATCTGAGCCCTCACTCCCCGAGGGCACTGCAGTTGTGATCTGAGCCCTCTCCCCCCGAGGGCACTGCAGCTGTGATCTGAGTCCTCTCTCTACCCCTGAGGGCACTGCAGCAGTGATCTGAGCCTCCGACTCCCCGAGGGCACTGCAGCTGTGACCTGAGCCCTCTCTCTCTCCCCGAGGGCACTGCAGTTGTGATCTGAGCCCTCTCCCCCCGAGGGCACTGCAGCTGTGATCTGAGCCCTCTTTCTACCTCCGAGGGCACTGCAGCTGTGATCTGAGCCCTCTCTCTCCTGGAGGGCACTGCAGCTGTGATCTGAGCCTCTGACTCCCCGAGGGCACTGCAGCTGTGATCTGAGCCCTCTCTCCCCGAGGGCACTGCAGCTGTGATCTGATTCCTCTCCCCCCCCGAGGGCACTGCAGCTGTGATCTGAGTCCTCTCTCTCCCCGAGGGCACTGCAGCCGTGATCTGATTCCTCTCTCTCGAAGGCACTGCAGCTGTGATCTGGTTCCTCTCTCCCCGAGGGCACTGCAGCTGTGATCTGAGCCCTCTCCCCCCGAGGGCACTGCAGCTGTGATCTGAGCCCTCTCTCTACCCACGAGGGCACTGCAGCAATGATCTGAGCCTCTGACTTCCCAAGGGCACTGCAGATGTGACCTGAGCCCTGTCTCTCTCTCCCGAGGGCACTGCAGCTGTGACCTGAGCCCTCTCTCTCCCCGAGGCACTGCAGCAGTGATCTGAGCCTCTGACTCCCCGAGGGCACTGCAGCTGTGATCTGAGCCCTCTCTCCCCGAGGGCACTGCAGCTGTGATCTGATTCCTCTCCCCCCCGAGGGCACTGCAGCTGTGATCTGAGTCCTCTCTCTCCCCGAGGGCACTGCAGCCGTGATCTGATTCCTCTCTCTCGAAGGCACTGCAGCTGTGATCTGGTTCCTCTCTCCCCGAGGGCACTGCAGCCATGATCTGAGCCCTCTCCCCCCCCCACCCAGGTCACTGCAGCTGTGATCTGATTCCTCTCTCCTGAGGGCACTGCAGCTGTGATCCGAACCCGCTCTCCCCTAGGGCACTGCAGCTGTGATCTGATTCCTCTCTCCTGAGGGCACTGCAGCTGTGATCCGAACCCGCTCTCCCCTAGGGCACTGCAGCTGTGATCTGATTCCTCTCTCCTGAAGGCACTGCAGCTGTGATCTGATTCCTCTCTCCCGAGGGCACTGCAGCTGTGATCTGAGCCCGTTCTCCCCGAGGGCACTGCAGCTGTGATCTGAGTCCTCTCTCCTGAAGGCACTGCAGCTGTGGTCTGATTCCTCTCTCCTGAAGGCACTGCAGCTGTGGTCTGATTCCTCTCTCCCTGAGGGCACTGCAGCTGTGATCTGATTCCTCTCTCCTGAAGGCACTGCAGCTGTGATCTGATTCCTCTCTCCCGAGGGCACTGCAGCTGTGATCTGAGCCCGTTCTCCCGAGGGCACTGCAGCTGTGATCTGAGTCCTCTCTCCCCGAGGGCACTGCAGCTGTGATCTGATTCCTCTCTCCTGAAGGCACTGCAGCTGTGGCCTGATTCCTCTCTCCTGAAGGCACTGCAGCTGTGGTCTGATTCCTCTCTCCCCGAGGGCACTGCAGCTGTGATCTGAGCTCTCTCTCCCCGAGGGCACTGCAGCCTGGCACGCTGAACCCTCTCTTACTGACATGCTACTGATATGCTAGTATATGTCAAGGAGTTTTTGGTGGGACTTTTTCCATTAGTCTGATGTACATTCTTGACAGTCTGTAAGTTGGAAGAACTTTCTCTACTTCCTGTTGGCGTAGGTCAGTATCTGACACTGGCGGAACAGATATTCACTGGGAAGGTAGTCAGTTAACCTTTAGTTTTGTGGTTCATAAAAAGATAGAAATGCAGAATTCACAGAATAATCATAATTTCTGTTCTTCATATTTATGCCTTATCCTTCTTAAGAACCTAGGTTTTATAGCACAGTTTTTGTTAAGCTTAGAAAACAGCTGAAATGAGGCTGTTATTTAGGTATTAAAATTTTTTTTATATATTATAAAAGTTTTGGGACTGGAGCAATAGCACAGCAGGTAGGGCATTTGCCTTGCATGCAGCCAACGTGGGTTCGATTCCTCTATCCCTCTCAGAGCCCAGCAAGCTACCGTGAGTATCCCACCCGCACGGCAGAGCCTGGCAAGCTACCCATGGCTATTCTGATACGCCAAAACCAGTAACAACAAGTCTCACAATGGAGACGTTACTGGTGCCCGCTCAAGCAAATTGATGAACAATGGGATAACAGTGTTAACAGTGCTGAAATTTTTGATTAGTGCCTACAGTATTCTTGGATTTCTCAAAACTAAGATTATTAAAGTTATTTTGTGTGTTTTTTTCTTGCCTCAGTCTGTTGTAAAAAATGACAAAGGCAGGCGTGCGAGAGGGGTGATGTGTATGATGTGTTGTTGTTTGCGGGCTCTGGGGGTGGCTCTCTCTCTCTCTCTCTCTCTCTCTCTCTCTCACTGCTCGCATTTGGTGCTCTTGAGCCTCTGTGTATGGACGGATCAGGATGGCTCCTCCTTGTGCTCTTCTGTGTGTGCCACTGTGCTCTTTTCTATATGTCTCTAACTCTGTCTCTGTCGTCTCTCCTCTGGTCTCTTCCGACGTCTCTCTGTCTCTGCTTCTGTGTCTTCTCTCTCCGCTTCTGTCTCTTCTCCTTGCTTCTGTCTCACCTCTGCCGCTTCTGTCTTGCCTCTGTGTCTTCTTGCTGTGTTTTCTTCTGTCTGTGTCCTGTTGCCTCTTCTGTCTCTGCTGTCTCCATCTCTTCCCCACAGTCTTAGTTTATATAGCAATCACATAGGGCGGTGACACAAATGTGGGTTGATATTAACAAATCAACAAAGAGGGGTAAGACCATTTCCCCAGGAGATTAACAAAAATCTCACCTAAGGAGATTACTCTAAATAACTAGGAGATCTGCTCAAGGGTGGGGTCCAAACTGGGTGTGTGAGGCTGTGTCCCTTCCTTCCTCAGCTAGTAATCCACTTAAATATTTGTAGTAAATTTACTTCTAATATTTCTAGCAATGTCATTCTGTATGAGCACAGTAAGAGATATATCAGACTTAAAGTTTGGGTTCTTCCTGAGGACATTCACTATAGATTCCAGACCACAGTCCTCAGGCCAGGTTAGTCTTCCTAACCCCAGCAGGGTCCTAGTCTTGTCGTTACTTTTGGATCATGACAGCATTCGTCTATGACCATGCTCTCAACTTATAGTTGAGTATTGTGGTGCTTTGGCCTGGCCCATTTCGATGCCAGGGTAGCTCACAGCTTGCCCTGGGTCCATTCCATCCCTCGTCGGGACCCTGCTTTTGGGTGCTAGGAACTAAGGGCAACTGAGTCGAGAAAGCAGATGCTCAGGAGAAAATATTATTGGAGTCAATCAGCTCCCAAGTTATGAAGCATAATATTAACTGTCTTCCTGTGTCCATACAGAAAGGACATTGCTGGGAGCTAGAGTGATAGCACAGTGGGTAGAGAGTTTGCCTTGCACACAGCCGACCCGGGTTCGAATCCCAGCATCCCATATGGTCCCCTGAGCACCGCCAGGAGTAACCACCAGGTGCAGAGCCAGGAGTAATCCCTGTGCATTGCCGGGTGTGACCCAAAAAGAAAAAAAAAAGAAAAAGAAAGGACATTGCTGGGGGCTGGAGTGATAGCACAGCGGGTAGGGCATTTGCCTTGCACGTGGCCGACCCGGGTTCGATTCCCAGCATCCCATATGGTGCTCTGAGCACCGCCAGGGGTGATTCCTGAGTGCAGAGCCAGGAGTGACCCCTGAGCATCGCCAGGTGTGACCCAAAAAGCAAGAAAAAAAAAAGACATTGCTCTAAGGCTGACTAAGTTCCCTGGGCAAGGCTTCAATAGACCCCCGTTGCCCTGCACCCATGGAAAACAGCACCCTGCCGCTGTGCAGTGTCACGTTGGGCCTTGATCTGGGTTCTTCTCCGACTTGTCTTGGGGCCGCGGCCCGTGGTGCTCGGGCTGCTCCTCGCTTGGTACTCGGGGACTGCCAGGGCCAAGCACCGGGCCTTCATGCTGTCCCCCCAGCGTCCGCTTACAGCTGTAGCTCACGGCCCAGGACGTGCCCCAGTGCAGCAGGCCTCCTCGCGTCACAGGCCGCACCGGGGGCGCCTGGTCTGCTTTGGAGTCACGCTGCGCCCTTCTCGGGGCCCCTCCTGGGGTGCGCAGGAAGTGGGCCCACCTCCCGCCCTGGAACTGCTGCGGGCTGCCTTGGGGGCCGCAGAGGCCCGGGCCCCGGCGCCCTCTCCCTGACCCTCCAGCTGCCGTTCCTGAGGCCGCACGCGGTGGAGCTGACGGCCTCTTGCTGGGCCCGAGCCAAGCCTGGTTGCTGCCGGCGCCCGTGGTGCCCCCGACGCCCCCCCCACCCGCTGCTGCCAGCCGGCCTCGCCTCCTCAGGGGCCCCTGAGCTGTGGCCGCCCTGGCTCGCTGTGGGTGAGGGTGTTGGGGGCTCCCACGCTGAGCTGTGCCCCGCCTCTGCCCCGTCTCCCCGGCCTCCCCCCTGCACCCTCTCCGGCTCCCCTGGGCTCCGGCGTAGGGGCTGTCCTGGGGCCCGCCCTTGGCCCTGGGCTTTGGGGCGTTCTCCCCCTCTGGGCCCTGAGGACCCCGGCCGTGCCCCGGAGCCCGGCCCACCTCCCGCTCAGGACCGGCCTCTGAGGAGAAACTAACGGACAGGATCAGCCGTGACCGTGAGGGAACATTCCGGGTCCCCCTGACTCAGGCCTTGGCGCAGGAGGCGGGACCAGCCCGGCCTCGCCGTCACTGTCCCGCACAGGAGCTCCCAGGCCTTTTCCTTGGTGACTGGCTGCGAGGAGCAAGGGGCTGCGTCGCTCTCCGGCAGTGTCCCTCTACAGACGAGCGGCCCGGGGGCCCGTCAGCGCCCGTCCCTGCCCCGAGCCTGCCCTGGGCTTCCGGCCCGGACGTGCCGCGTATGGGAGCCCGTGTGGGTCCAACGCGTGATCCTTGGCGTGGCGGGGCCCCAGGCGGGTCCCGCTGCAGAGCTGGCGGGGCTGAGGCCGCTTCCCTTCCCTCGAGGGGCTCGGCCAGAGACGCCCGTGCCCAGGCCCTCGGGGGGCTTCTCTCCCCTCGCGGGTCTGGGGCCACTCACTCCTGGCGCTGCTCAGTCACCCCCCGGCTGTGCTCCGGGGACCCTCTGCGGTGCTGGCCATGGACCCGGGTCAGCCGACACAGCAGGGCCGGTGGACAGAAGGAGGGCGCTGGGGCTGCGTGTGGCCCTCGAGGCCTGGAGGGCGGGCCAGGGAAGGTGCTTCTCTCCCCGGCTCGGTGGTTCTGGTCAGACTCACCCCCGGGAAGAGCCCAGCGTGCCGTGGACGCCCGTGGTCGGGCCAGGTTGTTTCTGCTGCCTCGGCCTTGGCCGGCCCCTGCGGTGTTCCTGCCGGCGTCCAGAGCAGATGGATTTTTAATTATTAATCCTCTGGAATTAATGAGCTCGCCGAGGCGGCAGGCTCCTTTCGCTCCGCCCCTGCTCCCCTCTGTTCCCCAGTAAGGGTCTTAGGATTCCAGCGGAAACCCCCCTGGGCGAGAGGTGCAGTGTGGCGTGTTTGGGCGTGAGGGTGCCCGGCCCTGGGTCTCCATGACTCTGCGCGGCTGTGCTCACGGCGGGGAGTGCCGGCCCCGGGGGCACCGGCTTGAAGATGTCGTCCCTCGGTTTTCCGGTATTTTCCACCCGTCCCGAGGCTTTGATGCCGGAAGTTTGTGGCGAGGTCCAGAAGTCCAGTGGACAGCAGCCGTAGAAACCGCCGGCCCGGGGACGCCGTGGGCCCGCTCTCGCCCGGCCGTGCTGCTGTCCCCTTCCCTGCCGTGCCGTGGCCACTCGCCGCCCCCCGGCCCACGCTGGCTGTGGTGCAGCCGAGGCCGCCGCTTGTCCTTCGGCCGGGAGCCGGCGCCCGGTGCCCGTGTCCGTGGGCTGCAGGCCGGCCGAGGAGCGCTCAGGCCGCAGAGGCCTGTCGGGGTCTGCATGCGGGACCCGCCCCGAGACGTCCTCTCTGGTCTCCTCCCCTTGGGCATCCTCGGCTGTGACCAGAGAGAGAGAGAGAGCGGGGGTGCTACCTGCCTGCCCGTGGGTGGACACGGGACGGGTGGACTCGGGTCACTTCTGGGAAGGAATCGCTGATTTCCGAGTCTCACCCCGGGACGCTGTGGAGCTCTAGAGTCCTGCCGGAAATGGCCGTGCCTCTCGGAATACCAGGGGGATTGGAAAGTTGGTGAATTGTGTTTTTATAACAGAGTCGGCTTTTGCCAGGGAGGCCCTAACCACACCTTTCATGTTTTGTCTTCTGTAGTTTCTGTGGTGTCTCGATGAGGGCGGATCTGAGATATGCAGGTTATAACTCTGTTTTTTTTAAAAAAAATCAGCTCAGTTTGTTTTACAGAAACATTAATGTTTGATGGTATTTTTAGAGCTAGTTACAGTATATGTTTTGAGGATAAATATTTTATTTTCAAAAGCATGTGTATTTGTGTGTGCGGTGGGCGTCAGAACTCTGACAGGAAGTGAAAATGATGTCCCTGTCACCTTGTGTATTGGGAATGAGGGTTCCCCATAGCCGTGAGATTCAGTTCATTTAGAAAATGATATCTAGAATAAAATTTGCATACACAGAAATTAAATATGAAATTAGCGTCTTTTAAAAATAAGTTTTCATAAAATTCAGTTTTATTTTCTAAAGTTAAAAATGAGAAGGACATTTTGTGTTTTAGTATTTCTTTCATGATTTTCGATTGACGAATATAGTAAGATTTTTCCTTATAGGATTGTTGTGACAAGAAATAAAGGAAGAACATTTCTGGCATTTTCCGTCCATAAAGACCTTCCTTTTCCCCATGTCGGTTTTCATATTTTTTCCTTTTCTTTCTTTCTTTTTTTTTTTTTTTGAGTTTTTATTGGTTCTGTTATTCTTCTGCGCGTGTGAACTAACCTGTGTTCACACACCGTCACTACCTCGTGCGTTTGGAATCTCTGCCTCCCGTGCCCGTTTCCTTTCAGCACCGCTCCCAGGCCGAGGATTCCAGAGTTTCATCGCGCACCTCCAGATGGAAGGCCCCGTCCCTTACCTCTTCAATAATTTTATTTTCGCTTAACATGCCTCGTCTGGCTCTTGTCAGAGGATGGTTCTGAGTGAAGGAGACTCGGGTAGTATTTTCCTTTCTGTTTCCAATATGCTTTCTGTTAATGGCCGCTATTAGGGGTGGCCTTTGGGCCGGGAGCACGCTGGCAGTGTTCCTGCCCAGGAAACGGGGGTAATGATTCCCAGATCCCGCCCGATCCTCGTGCTTTACGAGGGGAGTCATCCTTTCTCTTTCAAGAGTCGGCCTTATTGGAAATGCAGATCGGATGGAGATTTCCCCCCGTGCTCCGTCCGCCCCAGACCCTCTGCCGGACATCTGGGCCCCTGGTGTCCACCTTTGTTCTCCTGCCAGTTGCTCCGGGGCCGTTGGTCACATATAGATTAAGTGTCGTGAAAACACGTTCTGTTTTATCTCCGAGCCGTGGCACGGCCTCATGGCCTCGCGCTGCGGCGGGCAGAGGAGGGCGTGGGGACGGCCGCGCGGGAGGAAGGGCTTCTCCGGGCTGGTGGGCGCGTCCGGGAGCGGCGGCCTCTCTGCCAAGGATGCCAGGAGCACCAGCTCTGGGGAGATCAGTGCCGACAGACGTGGCCCCGGGAAGGCCGAGCCAGCTTCAGCCAGCCTGGCATCGCGGCTGCGGGCGGGCGGGCAGAGACTCTCAGGGGTGCGTCCTGCGCACGGCTCCGGGTGGAGAATGTTCCAGGCTCACTGGCTGAGCAGGAGCAGCCAAGTCGGCTGCTGGTCCCCTCGATTCTGCCTGTCGCTGCTAAGGGGGGCTCAGAGGAAGGGTCCCAGGAGACCATGGCCCTTCCCGGGTGCTTGGCTGCAGGAAGGTGACTCAGGTCCCAGGCCTGAAGGCCGAACTGCGGGTATAAGTATGTGGGGGCCGCGGCGGGCGGCAGTGCCTTCCCGGTAATTGCCGGCTTCCTCCCGGCCTGTGACTGCCGCCTGGCCTGCCGCGGCGTCTCCTCATCCAGGGACAAATCGAGCAGGAGAGTTCCTGCGGCCGGGAGGGAGGGCCGCATCCGCGGGGTGCCCGGACTCGGGCCAGGGGCTCGGCCAGGCGCTCAGCCAGGGGACTCGGCCCAGGGAACTCACTCGGGCCCAGGGGACTTGGCCAGGGGACTCAGGCCCAGGGAACTCGGGCCCAGGGACTCAGGCCCAGGGAACTCGGGCCCAGGGACTCAGGCCCAGGGAACTCGGGCCCAGGGGGCTCGGCCCAGGGACTCGGCCCAGGGGGCTCGGCCCAGGGGACTCAGGCCCAGGGGACTCAGGCCCAGGGGACTCGGGCCAGGGACTCGGGCCAGGGGGCTCGGCCCAGGGGACTCAGGCCCAGGGGACTCAGGCCCAGGGGACTCGGGCCAGGGACTCGGGCCAGGGGGCTTGGCCCAGGGGACTCAGGCCCAGGGGACTCAGCCGAGGGGACTCGGGCCCAGGGGGCTCGGCCCAGGGGACTCAGGCCCAGGGGACTCGGCCCAGGGGACTAGGCCCAGGGGACTCAGGCCCAGGGGACTCGGGCCCAGGGGACTCGGGCCCAGGGGACTCGGGCCCAGGGGACTCGGGCCCAGGGGACTAGGCCCAGGGGACTCGGGCCCAGGGGACTCGGGCCCAGGGGACTCGGGCCCAGGGGACTCAGCCGAGGGACTTGGGCCCAGGGGACTCGGGCCCAGGGCACTCGGCCCAGGGGACTCGGGCCCAAAGGACTCGGGCCCAGGGGACTCAGGCCCAGGGACTCGGCCCAGGGGACTCGACCCAGGGGACTCAGGCCCAGGGGACTCGGCCCAGGGGACTTGGGCCCAGGGGACTCGGCCGAGGGGACTCAGCCGAGGGGACTCAGCCGAGGGGACTCAGCCGAGGGGGCTCGGCCCAGGGGACTCGGGCCCAGGGGACTCAGGCCCAGGGGGCTCGGGCCCAGGGGACTCGGGCCCAGGGGACTCGGGCCCAGGGGACTCGGGCCCAGGGGGCTCGGCCCAGGGTACTCGGCCCAGGGGACTCAGGCCCAGGGTACTCGGCCCAGGGGACTCGGGCCCAGGGGACTCGGCCCAGGGGACTCGGGCCAGGGGACTCGGGCCCAGGGACTCGGGCCCAGGGGACTCGGCCCAGGGGACTCGGGCCAGGGACTCGGGCTCGCGCTCTGCCCCTCCCTTGGCGGGGCTCCGTCTGCTCTAGGAGCTGGTGCTGAGCCTCCCGGGCGCGTTGGCAGCTTTTTGCTCCATCTCTTCCCCGGCTCGGGGCCCCTCAGCTGTCCCGGGAGAGAGACCGGGCCCTGCCAGGAGGCCCAACAGGGCTTCAGGGTCCCCACAGTGGGGTGAGCGGTGCTCGCTCCACTTCTGCACGAGTTCCCTCCCGCCCTCCCTCTATACCCGCAGTACTCTGGGGCTGACTCGTGGCTCTGTGCTCAGGGGTCACTCCTGGCTCTGTGCTGAAGGCTGACTCCTGGCTCTGTGCTCAGGGGTCACTGCTGGCTCTGTGCTCGGGGATTACTCCTGGCTCTCTGCTTGGGGATCACTCCTCGTGGGGCTCGGGGGACTGTTTGGGGTTCTGGGGATCGAACCTGACTCAGCTGCATGCAGTGTCCTCCCTGCTGTGCTCCCGCTGCAGACCTGATGAGCCCCCTGTTATGAGTTCTTTGCTGGGGGCTGGAGTGATAGCATGGCGGGGAGGGCGTTTGCCTTGCATGCAGTCAGTCCCCGGCATCCTGTAGGGTCCTCTGAGCACCGCCAGGGGTAGTTCCTGAGTGCAGAGCCAGGAGGAACCCTGAACGTCGCCGGGTGGGTCCCCCAAAGCAAAAACAAACAAAAAGTTCTTTCTGGTGCCCGTGCCGGCCCCGACTTGAGTGCCCGAGAGTCCTCCAGCAGCTGTGGCCGTCCCGGCCTGTCCCGGCCGTGGTGGGCCCGCGCGTTCCCGACTCCCGGTGGGGCCGTGTGCAGACTTGCGCTCAGCCTCTCCGGCTCTCACTGGCCGTGTTCTTCGTGGAAATGGAAGGGAAAAAAAAAACCTCAAAAACTGAAAAGCAGCGAAGTTCCAAGAAGTTGCACGTTACAGGTAGAGGCCCCAGGAAGGTGCGGGCGGGCCCTCCGCAGCCCGGCCTTCACAGGGGAGTCCGGCTCTAATGACCCGTCCAGCCGGCCGGGTGCTGCCCAGATGGCCCTCGGGAACGCTCGGAGCGCACTCGCCGGCCCCACCGTTTGGGGTTTTCAGGGCCGGGCCGGCCCCTCCGGCCTGCGCGTGGGAGGCCCCTTCCGGCCGGGCCGGCCTCCAGCCGCGGAAGTGACCCCGAGCTCCGGCAGGTGTGGGCCAGGGTCACAGTCTCCAGCCGCTCCCCGCTTGCCGCTTAAATTAAAATCAGACAAAGGGTTTAGATGCCTGATTTTAATTTAAAATTTAAAGAGGTGGTTGATTTAATGAAACAACATCTTAAATTGATTCTTTTTTCAGAAGTACAGGTTTTTCCCTAGCGAAGTTTGTAGAGTTTGAGTTCAGGAAAATTCAAAGGGTGTGTGTGTGTGTGTGTGTGTGTGTGTGTGTGTGTGTGTGTGTGGTGTGTGTGTGCGTGTTTGTGTGTGTGTGTGTGTGTGTGTGTGTTACATGTACACACCCATTACAGGATTTATTTTGTTTTGCTTTGGGGCAACACCCAGTGGTGCCAGGGCTGACTCCTGGCTCTGTGCTCGGAGCCGCTGCAGGCTGGGCTCACAGACCCTACGGGGTGGGGGTGCAGCCCCGGCCGGCCACGTGCCAGACGGGTGCCCTCCTCCCTCTCGTACTGCTCTGGCCCCGTTCAGCTCGTGAGCAGTCGGGGGACGCACTGTGCCTCTCGCACGGGCCGAGCTGGTCCAAGCCCGTCTCTGCTCGAGGCCACGGGGTCCATGCAGTGCTGGGGGCCACACGCGCGTGTTTGCCTGCCAGTTCCGTGCTGGCTGCAGGTACACCGCCTCCTCCTTCCCTCCCCTCCTCTCTCTCCTCTCCCCTGCCTTTCCCTTTGTCAGTGACCTTTTATGCGCTCGAGCCTCACTTCACCTCTCGGAGGGGCAGGACGGTTCTTTTTTTTTTTTGCTTTTTGGGTCACACCCAGCGATGCACAGGGGTTACTCCTGGCTTTGCACTCAGGAATTACCCCTGGCCGTGCTCAGGGGACCCTATGGGATGCCGGAGATCAAACCCGGGTCGGCTGCATGCAAGGCGAACGCCCTACCCGCTGTGCTATTGCTCCGGCCCCAAGGATGGTTCTTAATACAGCGCGCGCCGCCGTTTAACTCCCACTTGGTAGTGACCCCCCACCCCCCGCCGCCCGCGCCCGGTCTCGCTCACGCCCACCCCCGCACTTAGGCCTCTGCGTGCCTCCGGGAAGATGTATTCCGAATCTGACAATTTTCCCGAGCGCGACCCTAAACTTATCTCTGGCCACAAAGTACAGTTTCCATGTCTCTGGCCGGGGACGGTCAGCGCGAGCCGGGTTTCCTGCGGAGACGCCGCGCACAGTGGGGCGGCCACTGGCCCGAGTGGGCTCAGGACTCTGCCCTCAGTGCCGCTCCGGCCCCGCTACCCCCGTTCAGGAGTCTGAGTGCGAGGTGCTGGGCTGGAAAGTGGCGTGTGGGCTGGGCGGGGGCGGGTTCCCATGCCCCTCGGAGGAGCGGGGCTGCCGCCGATCCTGCCTCCGGGAGAACCGCGCCGGCTTGGTCTGCGGCCGGGGCTTCCCCCGCCTCTAAATTTGGAGTTCCTTGCGGATGGGTTCTTCTTTCTTTTTTTTTTAAATATAATTGAGCTGTTGTGGTTCTGCCCAGTCCGCACGGGCTGTGTCCTGCCGTGATCCGCTCCTGGCCCTGCGCCCAGGTGGCAGGGGCCGGGGGTGCTGCCTCCTCCCGTGGTCGCAGGACCCTCCCCGGGATTGCTCCCCCGGGGGGCGGCTGTCACTTCCCCGCTGGGCGGTGTCCCCGCAGCCGTGCATGTGTGTGGGAGCGGGATGAAGCCGTGTTGGGGAGGGCGAGGCACGGGGACTCGGTGCTCTGGGCCTGACCTTGGGGCCCGGGGGCCACGGCCAAGCCAGAAGACACAGAGAGCCTGTGTCCCCCCTGCCTGCCGCTGCCCCGGCCCCGGGCGGTTCTCCGGCCGGCTGTCCCAGAAGCCACTGGGCTTTCAGCTGCCCCGACGAGGCCACGGGGTCCTCCCGCCTGCACACCGTGCGCACCGAGGCGGGGCCAGGCGGGGAGGAGGCGAGGCACGCCGCCCGGGGGCCAGCTTGACCTCTGCCCTCCCTGTGGCTCAGTGCGGTGGCGGTCACTCTGTGGCCTCGTGGGTCTGGGAGTCGTGGTCAGTGGCCTCGTGCTCGCGCCGTCCTGTCGCCCCCGGCTGCCGTGGCGGGGGCAAGGGGTCCGCCTGCAGACCCGGGCCCGCCTCCCGGGGCACGTGTGCCCTCGCCCCTGCGCCTGGCGGCGCCCCTGTGGGAGTCTCGTTCAAAGTCCGGCTCCCTCTGCCGCTTCCTTTGTGTCTCGGCTTCAGGCTACCGCGGGAGGGAACCTCGTGGGCTCCATGATGAGCTTTAAAATGTCTTTTTAATTTTTATTTTATTATTTTTAATTTTTTTTTGGTTTTTGGATCACACCCGGCAATGCACAGGGGTTACTCCTGGCTCTGCGCTCAGGAATTACTCCTGGCAGTGCTCAGGGGACCCTATGGGATGCTGGGAATCGAACCCGGGTCGGCCGCGTGCGAGGCAAACTCCCTCCCCGCTGTGCTATTGCTCCAGCCCCTGTCTTTTTTATTTTTAATTTAATTTTTGAAGATGGTTCTGAGGGCTCCACCAGCAGTGCACGGGGCCCCGGGGGGTCTTGGGCGTGTGGTCCGGGGGGCGGGTCCAGGGCCTCCTCCGCAGGCAGCCCCCGAGAATGGGCTGCCCTGTGGGGTGGGCTGCCCCATCCGGGAGGGAGGGGAGAAGCGAGAGACGCAGGCGGAGAGGAGAGCCGTCGTCGTGGTTTCCCGCTGGGGGAGCACCGGCAGGGGCACGGGGAGGCCTTGGCCGTCCGTCCTGCCCACCCACACACTCCCGCCTGAGCACTCTGTCTCCTAGGGTCTCTCTCTGTTCCCCCGTTCTGACTTTTGTTTCCTGGTAGGGTTGTAGTTCGGGCCCACGTCACGGCCGATGCCCGCCCGAGACTGTCCACCACCCCCGGTCCCTGCCCCGGGGGCTCCTGTCCTCAGGGGCCGGGCGGCTGGACCGGGGCGCCACCCTGATGTTCCCGCTGACTGCTGGGGCTGCTTCCGGACGTGGCCGATTAAAGGGTGTGTGTTTGCCGTGGACATGTAATTGGCAGGAGGACCCGCCACTTAGTCCCGACGTCCTTTTAATTAGGGTGGTTCCACTGAGTGCATCGCTCTGAGATTATGTTACTTACTTGCTTTTTCCCCCTTAGCGTGGAGCCAAAAGAAAAGGATAGAATTTGCTTTGTAGTTTTGGGGAAAATCACAAAGCTGAGGAATCTGGCTCGAACACAGCTTCTAAAAATGATAAACGTTTGGACACAGCCAGGACCGTCGAAGAAACTGACATGTCCTTCTGCACAAAGCAACACCGTCTGCGCAATTAGATGGAGATCATCGGACGGGTCGAGCTCGCCTGTCCCAGAGGTACTTGATGGGCCTTGAGGCTCGTCCGGTTCAGTCGCAGGCCGAGAGGGCAGAGCGGACGCTGCCAGGGCCCCGGGGTTCGACTCGGAATGGGACGGATTTGATTTGATTTGTGCTGGGACAGCACATAGAGCCCAAACCAACAAAAAATAAGATTGGAATTTACACGTGAAACGTCCACAGACACAGCAGGCAGGGGGCAGGAGCGCAGAGGCAGAGAGGATGATGGTGACCTCTTCCCGGTCACCGCAGGGCACAGGCAGATGTGGGGCTGCCAGGTCGCCACCCGGCGATGGGTCGGGGGGAAGCTGCCAGAAGCGCGTCCCCAAAGTTCTCGTCACAAGAAAATTAAGTGTGGTGTGTGGCCCCGGGCGCTAGCTTCACTTCTCAGGGGAGTCACTGTCTAACTCAGACACACGCGCGATACCCAGAACACTCGCAGTCTTACCCGCCTTGTGCCCAGACCTGGAGAGTGAAATCTTTCCCGTGCGCAGTTTCATCGGCTTCCTGCCCCTTCACCCTCCGCTTCGCTCTCGCTCTGCCCTCTGGGTTCCTTCTGCCCCGCGGGGCGCAGTCTGCTCTGCGCCGTGTCCGCGCGGCTCCTGCGTGCCCCGGCTCTCAGCGTGTTGTGCTGGGAAGCTTCTCACTCGTGGAGACGGTGCAGCGGGTCGGGTGCTTCCCTCGCACTCGGGGCCGACCTGGCTGTGACTCCCAGATACCACAGGGTGTGGCCTCCTAAAAAAAAGAAAAATCTCTTTTGACCCATTGATTGGTCAGTGGCTGGTTTGGCCTCCACATTTTTCTCCTTCGATTGATTTGTAGCTTCATACTTAGAGATCAGAGCTGGTGCTCGATACGGCTTCAGTGCTCTGAAAGCCGCCGAGACTTGATTGTGGCTGCATCTGTGATTTTCTGGCCAGTGGCAGGCATGCCCGAGGACGCGGTGCTCTCTGCTCTGGCCGGGGCCTTTCAGTTATCACTCGTCTTGTCTAACAAGCTTTCTTATTGATTTTCCCTCCGCCTGGCCTGGCGCTGGGTGAAACTGGGCAGAAGCCTCTGCCGTCATTTGATTACCACTCGCTTCCCCCTTCGTGCCTGTTACTGTTTGTATATTTTGGGGCTGCTGTGTCGGGGGCAAGGGTATTAGTGGCTCTTACCTTCTTGCGGTATGTTGACCCCTTTATGGTAATCTGATGACCTCGCCCGCACCCCCGGTGGTCTTTGGTTTACAGTCTGTTTTGTGTGACAGAGGGTCAGGTGGTTATTGCAGCCTCCCCCTCCCCCGTTTTTTCCGAATAGGCTATTTTCCGCATCTCCTCATCCCCGAGTGCTGAGTCCGAGGATCACGTGGGTCTGTGGCGGGCAGCGTGGCCCGAGGCCGGGCAGCCCTCCGTGGGCACCATTAGAGATCTCCGTTTATTTGGCTTTCATCCCTGGTTACGGGGAGTGTGCACAGAGGTGGTTGGTTGCTTATGAGGTCTTGTTAATTGGCGTTTTATTCCTTTCTCTCTCTCTCTCTCTCTCTCTCTCTCTCTCTCTATTTTTCCGTTTCTTTGTCATTCCTTGGTTTTCCGCAGAGATAGGCTGTTTCTTTTTACTGATTTTAGGGCGGTTTTCCCTCCTCCCCCTTGAAATGTTTTCCTGTCGCAGTCTCTGTGTTTGTTTTCAGAGGGGCCGGGCGGGTTTTCTCTGTCCCCTTGCGGCAAGGGGAGCGAGCCCAGGCCCTCCCGGTGCCCGGGGCCCCTTTCCCGCCCACTGAGCCGTCTGCCGGCCCTTCCCGCTGGGCCTTAGAGCAGGTACGTCCCGGCCTGCGCGGGCGGTGCTGGCGTGACCTCACGGCCCGGAGCACATGTAGGGGGCTGGGGCTGGGACTTGCGACCTGGTGCTCGTCCACTCGACCGTCCCTGGGCCCTCACAGTGTCTGCGGCATCTGTGCTCGTGCCAGAGAATGCCTCGTCTGGGCTGTTCCCGGCAGCGCGTGAGGACCATGTGGGTCCGGGCTGGCACCAGGGCGGGCCCCCTGCGGGCTCCTCCGAGGCCTGCCCATTGGGACTGGGGTTCTTTGCTAGGGAACAGCAAGCGTCACTCCTGGGTGGGGTGTCAGGATCCCGGTGTGGGAGGGGCTCGGGCTGCTCCTGACTCACTCCGACGTCCGTGCCCGGGACCACAGTCTGATGGCGGCGGCTGGGCTGGGGTCCAGCCCCCAGAGTGAAGTTTGTAAGGCGCGTCTCTCTCGGGCTCTTTCTCCTTTAGTTTCCAGCCCGCGGACTTCTGCTGCTCTTGGATTCTTCCACAAGGTGATGTGCTTCTCTGTTTATATTGTGAACTCTGCGTTTTATTTATTTTTTTGATTTTTGGGTTACACCAGCAATGCTCAGGGGTCACTCCTGGCTCTGCACTCAGGAATTACCCCTGGCCATGCTCAGGGGACCATATGGGATGCTGGGAATCGAACCCAGGTCGGCTGCGTGCAAGGCAAGCGCCCTATCCGCTGTGCTATCACTCCAACCCAAACTCCGCGTTTTATATTTAATACTGGCCTTGTGCCTTCGGGAAAAAATTTCTGGTAAGGTCACCTGTGTCTCGTGATCACGTCATGTCATACATGCATGTGTCTGTATATAGACATACATCACGCCTGATGGATGGATCATGGTTCTGTGTTAGTGTCTGTGTGTGCTGTGTCATGTGTACACACCTGTCATGTGTATATGCATGTGTGCATGTGTGTGTACATTTGGAATGTATACATACACGTATGTGCGCTTAAGATGTGTTTGCTGTGCGTGTTCCCTGGTGCTCAGTGTCCCCAGGGTGGGGTGTCCTTCTCCTGGCAGAGTCCCTCTTCCCAGGCAATGAGATTTGAGCTACAAATTGAATTGCGATCTATTCAGTCTTAGGCTGTAAGTTTTAGTCATTTAATCTGACTTTTTTAGTTGTGCTTGAAGAGATGATACGGCTTCTGCTGTATTTGATTATTTTACACAGTTCATCGTGGGCTAAGAGCTACCTTATGGACATCTTTTTTATCAAGACCTGAGAGATCTAATAAGCGCAACAATTGGAGATTGAGCCGGGGACGGCCTGGGACGGCCGGGGACGGCCGTGGGGTCTGGCCTGCGTCCGGGCTGCCACAGGGACATCTGGCCGCCTGGGCCTGGGCGGTCTGTGTCACGTGTAACGTGTGTGATTGTGTGTGCATATGGGAATGTGAAACATGCTCTGTAAACACGGAAGTGTGATAAAATGCTATATAAATTTTTGCTTTTGCTTCTTACATGTAACATCTGAAAACATCCCCAGTTGGGATACATGGAAGATAAACAGAGTCACAGGTTTTGAGGAGGCTTGTTCTGCTTAGCGTTCACATCTATCTGATTTCCTTGTTCTGCTTAGCGTTCACATCTAACTCATTTCCTTTGGTTTGTCCCCGTGTTTGTGCCGGGCCGGGTGGGCTCAGGAGTGACCAGCCTGGCCTTGTGCCCCCGGGTCCCTCCGGGGGGCTCAGGGGACCGTTGGGGGCGCTGGGGTGGAACCCGGGTCGGCCACGTGCACGGCCAGTGTCCAGCCCACACCTGCTGTGCCTCTCGGGCCCACGGTGGGTTCTGTTTCAAGGTCACACCTGGTGTTTGGGTGTCCGGGCCGGGACTGGCCTGGGCAGCGTCTGGGGTGATGGGTCATTCCCAGAGTTTCCCTGAGCCAGGGGGGGGGGGGGCGGGACTCCATCTCTCTGGGACTTCACTGAGGTGGCCACCCTCCTCCTGCCCCCTTCACCTGGGGCCGGGCCGGGTCACTTGAGAAGTGACTCCCCCCACCCCGGAGGAGAAGAGCCCCCAACCCGTGACTCGGTTTCTTTCCACTTGTTCCCGTTCTTGCTCAGCGTCCGGGAATGTGGGCGCACAGGCGCGAGCCCGGGCCCTCTCGTGGGGCTGGACGCCGGGGGGTGGCTCTCGGGGCACTGCACACTGCGGGGTCCGGAGGAAGCTCGGGGCGTCTCACACAGCCCCCAGGGTGGTCTGAGGGGCTGGGGGGGCAGGGAACCCTGCGGTGGAGGCCGCACGGTCGTTAGCTAGTAGGACGGCCGAGAGGAGATGAGGCGGCGCAGGAAACCGCCTCATCCTCTGGGGGTTTCTGGGGCTGGGGGGGAGTCCAGAGGAGGGCGGGAGGTGCCAGGCTGCGCAGGGCGGGCAGCGTCCACCTGCACCAGCTCCGAAGGGTCCGGGCTTTTCCTGTCGGCGAGGCCCCACCCGGGCAGCCATGTCTGCCGCGTTCTTGGCTCCGGTGTTTGCTGAGAGGCCTCGGGTCCCAGGCCAGGGGCCCAGCGCCCTCGCACCCACAGCTCAGCCTCGCACTTGAGATGCAGAAAGGGCAGCAGAGCCCCGGAGACGCCCCCGCCCCTGCAGGCACCCTGTGGGCCAGAGCCTGTGGGACCTGAGTCTGCGCCGCCCTTCAAAGCTGGCTGGCACCCAGCCCAGCCCTCTCCCCTCAGTGCGCCCAGCCCAACCCTCTCCCCTCGGTGCGCCCAGCCCAGCCCTTTCCCCTCGGTGCGCCCAGCCCAGCCCTCTCCCCTTGGTGCCCGCGTGGGCCGGGCGGGCGGGAGCAGCGGGCGGGAGAGGCGCCGGTGACGGCTGGGGGAGCTCTGCCCCAGGCCGTGATTAAAACGTCCCCTCCGGCCTTCAGGCGCGCAGGCTGGCTGTGTGGGCCCCGACCTTCCTTCCCTCAAGCCTGGTTTTTTAGAGGATCAGCAGAACCCCAGCAATTAATTCACTTATTCACATTTTTAAAATAAATTCCACTCTGGTCTCGCTTGTGCAGTGTATCCCGAGCAGCTCAGATAATCCCATGATTGTTACTTGGTGAATCTGCCCTTCTCATCCGAAATAGAGACGACCAGAGCAATGCTTTGACCACCACTGGCCCCTAGTCGGGGAGGGGGCCACACGCATGGAGACTGGGAAGGAGCAGTGTCGGTCTTGCTGATCAAACAAGCTGAAGTCGGTACTTCTTTTCCTTGTTTCTCCTGCAAAAAAGGGTATGATCGCCAGAAACTTGATTTGTAGTGGGACAGAGAAGGACACTCGGTGGGAGCGTGAGAGAGGGAGGGTCGTCCAGGTATGGAATTCCAAGTCAATGGCTTATTAAAGGGCTCGCATCACACTAAACATCAAAACCTGTTTACATGCAGTAGAGTTTCTGCAAAAGTCTGTAGAGATTAGAAACAGGGAACCAAAGAGAAAAGCAGAAGGAAAACAAAAAATTATGATCACCTGCTCTGTCCTAGGAATTATAGTGTGTGCGTGTGTGTGTGCGTGTGTGTGTGTGTGTGTGTGTGCGCGTGCGCGCGTGTGCACGTAGGTGCTGGGATGGCACTGGGGCCTTCCCAGGCCCTCGCGTGCTCCCCCGGGTTGCCGTGTCTGCAGTCTGATGCTCTGCGGTGGTTTCATTGCTTGTGACTCCGACCTCTCTGACTTTCTAAGTGTATGTATTATTTTCACTTGACAGATGAGGAAACAAACTTTCAGAGGTCAAATAACTTGATCATATTTATATCCTCGAGCAGAAGAGTCTTAACATCTGGGATTTCAGGCCCCCGTGCTGGTTTCTCTTGCTGGCAGGATGACCGTCTCAGTCGCCCGCCCGCTGGTCTGCAATACCGCATTTGAGCCATTGCAAAACTACACACGCACATACATATCACACACGAACTCACACTTGCATGCATATACATGCACGCAAACATACACACGTACACTTACACACATTGCACACACGCTTGCACATGTGTGCATACACACGTACACACGTACACACTCACATGTACACATGCACACATGTACACGTGCATACTCACATGTACACATGCACACTCGCATGTACACGTGCACGTGTGCACATATGTACACGGTCACATGCATGCACACACACGTACATATGCACACATGCACATACACACATGCATGCACACACAGTCAAAGCCTGAGTGGGCAGCTTTGGTCACTGGGCCTCTCTGGTCTGGGCTGGCCTCTCCCGTGCCCCAGTCCTCAGCACCCGCTCCCGCTGGTGGCCCTTCTGAGAGGGGCTGCACAGGGCGGGCTTCCTCAGGCCTAAGGACACGGAAGTCTTCTTCCCAGGCCTCTTCTGCCGGCCTCCCGCTGGCCACGTGCGGGCCCTGCCGTGCAACTGAGCAGGCCGAGGAGGCGCCCTTTCTGCTGGCTGTTTCAGGGTGGGAACCTGCCCCTGGATGCCGGGGCGGGGGTGGGGGTGGTGGTGGACAGCACCGCTGTCCTAACGTCTGCCAAAGCTCTGCTGCCCGAGTGCCCCAAAGCCGGGCTCCCGGGGCCAGACCAGCGTGGGCAGCAGGGCCGCCTGCCCCCTCCCTGGCCGGGGCCCGCGTGGGGGTGGTCAGTGCCGTTCCCAGGCCCTGGGGAGCCGGCAGTTCCGAGGGACTCAGACCGAGGACTCGGCCATCTGAGCGCCTGCACACTTGCTCCCCCAGAACCAGCTTTGGGCTCTCTCGTCCCGCCCGCCGCGGTGGCCCTGGGGCCGACGGCACCTGCTCTGCGCCTTTCCCCTGCACGTGGGTGAACTCCCTGGGAGGAAGTGGCCCAACCCCATGGGAAACTGGACTCTGAGACCAACATCTGGATTCTCGTTTGATAACCCCACTATTAAACTGACGTCCTTGGCTTCAGAGTCGATGGGGGCGGGAGGGAAGGCAGGTGGGCGGTGCAGCTTCGGGCCTGAGCACTCGGCGTGAGCGGATGAGACACACGTGCATTCGCTGCGGAGAGAGGAAGGGGTCAGTTTTAACCTACGCCCTTTGTTGTCGTCTCATCTGTTCTTTCCCTTTTCTCCCCGAAATCGTCGCTTCGAGCAAGGAGGGGCTAACGTTAGCATTTTCGATGCAAAGCTGACACTTCCCTGCTTGAAACTGCTGGTGACCTCTTCGAAGGGTCCAGGCCACCGCTGAGGGTCGCTGCTGGGTGCCCGGTCAGGCGTGCCTGGGGCACCCAGCCGCCAACGTGCCGGTGCCCACCTGCGGTCTGGGGTTGCAGGGTGCAGCTGGGCGCAGGCTGAGCACTGTCTGGGGCCGGGTGGGGCCGGCACGGGGCCCGGATACCTGATCGCCAGGACCTCGCCGGAACCACCCTCTCGGCTGGCGTCCACGTTTCCTCTGGGTGAGCAGGAAACCCAGACTCGCACCCCTGCGCCTGCTCCGTGGAAGGTGCCAGGGGATGAGACGTCGGGGACGCGGCTGCCCGTCCAGTTCCCCGACACTCGCTGCAGCCGGGCTCCGTCGTGCGGGGACCCGCTAAAGCCACCTCGATTTTGTGTAAAGCCTCTTTTTGAGTTTTTTTTTTTTTTTCTGGAGAAAAATGCTAGAAATCTTACTTATTATAATTCTCTACGAAGAATTTTTTCCTTTTATTTTGGTTGTAGAATTAATGTGTGTTTTTAAATTCATAAGTAAAAAACTTTTCTGTAGGCTTATCTTATATGATAAGAGACAAGGAGGAAGATTAATGAGCAGCAGCAAATTACAGAGAAACAGGAGGCATTTATCATATGTGCAGCTATATATGGCTTTATTGTTAACTGCCAGATACAGTACCCTAATAACTGTAATGTTTTATAACAGGATTTTACTGACTTGATTTCCCAAACAGCCCTTATGGAAAACAAAATGTGATTAAAAAATTAAGACATTTTGTGCTCCTAAATCGATTGTACAATAGTTTTAAAATTTGCTAAAATTAGAAACTTTATTTTTACAACAATAATTTTCATCATACTTTTAAATATAGCCAGATTTTTCTTTTTCTTTCCTTCCTTTTCCTTTTTTTTTTTAATTTTAAGATCTGTATGCACGTTCAGCATAGAATTAGACTGCTGTTTTAAAAAATGATCCCAGGGTAGCTGTGCTCCTGAAGTCCGAAATTTTGGAGACCCCGGCATATGTGTTTTTGTCTTGGATGGCTGACAGCGTGTACTGAATAACTTTTATAGCCAGACAACTTAATAAACATTTAAATAAACAACATTTTAGCCAGACAACTTAATAAACATTTAAATGCATTTGTTTTAGTAGCATATTTTGTCTTTCTTGTCTCATTTCCTAATTGAAAAAAGGGGCAGAAGCTAAGCTTGTATGGGATTTAAATTCACTTGGAGACAGTACTAAAGCATATTAGTCAATTTTTATCAAAAATGATGCACTAAAGTTTTCCCATTATAGTTTTAAGATTATTGATTGGAAAAGAGTTTGAAAATATCTTTTTGCCCCCATTTCTTCCTCTATAGACTTCTTGAAGTTTCTCTAAATTAGATTTTAAATGCCAATTAGGAGGTTGAGTATACTGAAATAAAAGCAAATGCAACCAAAATGGCTTCACCTTATGGCTAGTTCGGCTTTGGAGAGAATAAATGGAACCTCTGCTCTGGGCCTGGCTTTGAGAGAGATTCATCTTAATGAACACATTAATTAGAAACATAACTATTTATAAGATAATTAGAAACGAAGCTGGGTAAACTGAGCTCTTCCTGCAATTAATGGAGGATTAATTACTGGAGGTAATGAAGTGGATTTTTACATGCATTAAGGTGAAGTACAGAGATGAGCCAGGCTTTGTGGTGGCCGCATAATTATTTCAGGCTGCCTGCACGAGCTCGCATGAGATCGTTAATAAGCATCACTGCGCCGTTATGTATGCACTTAAAAAGACTCGCCACCAAAATGACTGCCTAATTATTTCTAATTGGCAGGACTCTGTGTATTCATTGAGCTGTTTGTAGCCATTTTAAGGTTCATTTAACTATCCTTGGGGCCATGTGATAGATGGAAAGGCCTCAGCTCCGGGCTGGCCTCGGCTGGCGCCGGGGATCGATGCTGGTGGGCTTGGGTTTAAATGCACTCGCTCGCGCAGAGGTCAGCGCCGGGAACGGCCGGGCCCAGTTCTGCCTTTTGAAGCCGCTCGGCTGCATTCATTAGCAATTAGTAAAATAATTGCGTCTGTCACTATATTTGGATTTCCATATGACTCGATGCTCTTTTATCACTGTCCCTCCTCATCCCACACGGGCCGCGAGGGAGACCAGCCCTTCCTCCCACGGACCCTCTCGGCGACTCGCGCGCCGTGGCGCTTGTCCCCGTCTTCGGCCTCTCCCCGTGCATTTGTTCGCTTAAACACTGGAGCACATTTCAACACAATCATCTAATTTGCTCCTGATTGATTGCTGGTGAAAGTTTCTACCCTAGGACAACATTTTAGGGCTTTTAAGGACATCTCTGAGGAATTAGTCATTAAGCATTAGGAGAGGAAGCAAGAAGGAGTCAGATCGAATCCTGACATTCACCAGAGTTCTGTAGCTGGAAGCGTCTCTGTCTGAGACGTTGAGAGCGCGGCCCAGATGGGGATGGTTCACCTTCGCCCCTCAGAGGCACCCAGTACGGGGCCCGCGGAGGGACGGGCCCGGGCCGCCCAGGGGCGCCCTTCGGTTCTGCAGCATTTCCTTAAATGGGTCTATCAATAACCGAGGGCCTTTGTGGAGTTAATTTGGAAACGTGCGTCAAGTCCGGGCAGCACGTCCTTTTTAAAAATATATAATTGATACAAAGTTTTAAAATCTTATACCAGATTTAATGTGACATCCCATTAGCTAAGCATCTGTAAAGCTTTTCAATGAGCTTGTTGTCCTGTTACACGTAATCATAACCATCTGCGGGAAGTTGTCAAGGTACATGTGCCATCGGAGTGGCCCGAGAAAACAGCGGCGGAGCAAATTGGAGGCTCATAAAATAAAGGTCACTCAGGCCTCTTTGTTATGAAAAATGTGGTTCCAATCATTTCCTTAATGTTAATGCTTAAGGTTAAAATTATTTATGCGGAATATTTGAAGGTATTGCCAACTTTATTGAAACTAGACGTGTGTATTCAGTTCCCTTAACAGTTTCATTATTCAAGAATTTGGGGGTTTAAATGTCAATCAGACAGTGCATATTTCTTTGGAACTGACTTAATTACTGTGGATTTCAGTCTATTGTCTCAGTATTTAGAAACAAATGGATTGAAGTACTTAATCTCTCGAATCAATCAACCTGTCCCCTGCCACCGTTATGATTTTTTACATATTTTGATAGCGCCTCGGAGTATTTTCACACGTATTTCAGGAAAAAGAGGAAAGGGGTTGTTTACGGCGGCTTATGAAATGCTACAAACTGAGGCTGTACACACACAGAATTATCTTATCTCGGGTGGCCGTCCAGAAATGCCAGTCTGTTCTCAGAGGGTGGGCTGAAGGAAAACAGAGAAAGAACACTCCAGAGTTTGGGCCCTGGTCCCCCTTTCTGCCCTTGGAAACCTGTGTTCTCTCCAGCGGTCGTCTTGCCGCATTTGTTCCGTCTCTTCATTTTGTGAATCGGAGCTTTGGCTGTGGGGCAAAGGTGCGTCTTGTTCGGGAGCGCGCGTGTGTCGTGGCCCCTGTTTCTGGATGGCCCCTACTTGCAGGGGCGTCTCCAGGCCGCTTCGGGAGTTCGCTGAGCGACGGGCAGGGCGTGGGGCCCCCGCAGCCGCCACCCACCGAGGCCTGGGCTGTGAGGACTCGGGCCCCACGTGGCCCGGCTGTCGCCCGGCGGAGGCCCTGGGCCGAGGCGGCCAATTCTGTGGAGAACTGATGATTGTGGGACTTTTCGGTGGTGAACGGGCCAAGTGCTTGTGAGTCACTGGAAATCTTTTTCTTTCTCATGAATTTGTGCTTGATAGTCCCGGAGGCGTTTGGAAAGTGCCCCCAGAAACGTCTCTGGCCGAGGTCTGCCCGAGCGAGCACGGCCTGGGCGCATGCAGGACCGGGCCCCAGTGGGCCCATCAGCATTTCAGCCCCACCACCTCCTGAGGAGGGAGACTCTTCCTGGGGGCTCCCTGCACCCCCCGTCCCCGTCCGCAGACGTGCTCAGGGCAGCTGGCACCCTGGGGTTTGTCCCCACCTGGCACCCTGCGAGCTGGCGCTGTGTTGTGGGAAGACCCCTGTGGAGGGCTGGAAGGGCAAACGCTTTGGGAGCCGCGAGCCCTGAGCTCACTGTGGTCCCCTGCCCCGCGTTGCCCCCCCCCCCCCCCGCAGTCACATGCCTCAAACACCACCTCGCCCCCCGGGGAGCTGTAGCCGCTTCCCTGCCACTCGACAGGGCTGGGGAACCGCCTTCATCAAGCTCTTGTGTGTCGCGCGTCACGAGCGTCCGTTAACACCGCCGTGTTAACGGTGTTTTGGGGTCCACGCGCCCCGGCTTCAGTATCTACACGTCGAGCTTCTCCACGGGGCAGCTTGCCGGAGACTGTCGACCACGCGAGCGGGGATACGCCTCGTCAAGCTGCTGCTCAGGGGGTGCTCGTGGGTTCCCGGGGGTCACTCGAGCACCTGGGTGTGCTTGCAAGGAGACGCGGGTGGACGCCCGGTGCTGTCCACGGCCTCTGCGCCTCCCCCTTCCCGGGGAGGACTGGGCTTCTCCCCCGGGGGCTCCTGGTTCCAAGGGGCCGTGGTCACAGCCAGGCAGGGCTGGCCCCTGCAGCTGGACCGTGCTGAGGCTCCCGAGGGTGGGCCGGGGACCTGGGGGGCGCACGCAGAGACCAGCCCGCCCCGGCCCCGCCTCCTGCCGGGCTCGCCCTATCGACCCTCTCTGGAACGGAGTCCACTGCGTGTCTCTGGCTCGTGGCCCGCGGTTGGGCGAAGTTCCTGAGGTCACTGTGGAGTTCATCAGAGGCTTTATTTTAAGAACGAGCTCGGGGTCAAGGCCGGCCGCATCCGACTCAGAGCCCGGCCTGCTTCACTCCCGCACGGTGTCCCCCGAACCCAGGGCCCAGGTGTGTGACGCCCCCCCTGTTCCCGACTGTTCCTGGCCCCTTTACCTCTCCTGCTGCCCCTGGGGAAGCTGTGCCTTCCGTGCTGAAAGGCCGCGGGTGGCAGGAGGGGTCGGCCGAGGCCCGGCGTGGGGGGCTCTCTGGGACCAGGGCCTCCGCTTGGCCTGGCTTGGCTCCTGGGGGGCAGGGGCTGGGCATGCCCTCCCGGGTCCCACATCTGGCCGTGGCCCTGGGCAGAGTTGCTCAATGGGCAGGGCAGCCAGGGCTCCCCGCCTGCCTCCTGCCTCCCCTCCTCCTTCCCTTCCTCCTTTCCTCTCCTTCCCCCTTCCTTTCCTTCCTCCCTCCTTCCTCCCACCTTCCTTCCTTCCTTCCTCCCTTCCTTCCTTCCTCCCTCCCTCCCTCCCTCCCTCCCTCCCTCCCTCCCTCCTTCCTTCCTTCCTTCCTTCCTTCCTTCCTTCCTTCCTTCCTTCCTTCCTTCCTCCCTCCCTCCTTCTTTCCTTCCTTCCTTCCTTCCTTCCTTCCTTCCTTCCTTCCTTCCTTCCTTCCTTCCTTCCTTCCTTCCTCCCTCCTTCTTTCCTTCCTTCCTTCCTTCCTTCCTTTCTCCCTCCCTCCCTTCCTTCCTTTCTTCCTCCCTCCCTCCCTCCCTCCCTCCCTCCCTCCCTCCTTCCCTCCCTCCCTCCTTCCCTCCTTCCTTCCTTCCTTCCTTCCTTCCTTCCTTCCTTCCTTCCTTCCTTCCTTCCTTCCTTCCTTTTTTCCCTCCCTTCTTCCTTTCCTCCTTCCTTCCCTCCTTCCCTTCTCTGTTTTTGGGCCATACCCAGCAGTGCTCAGGGCTCACTCCTTGCTCTGTGTTCAGGGACCCCTCCTGCTGGAGGCACCATATGGGGTGCTGGGGATTGAACCCAGGTCGGCTGCATAGAGGCCCTGAGCCCTCCCCGTTGTGCTGTCTCTCCTCCCGGAAACGTTTATTTCTGTCCGGGAGGAGACGGCCCCTGTGAGCAGTGCTCCATGGCTCTGGAGCGGTTCCTGCTGTGGTTTGTTCTTTTCCTTTCTACCCCCCACCCCCCACCCTGCCCCGAGGCCAGCGGGGCTGGGAAGTGTGCCATGCTGCCCCCTCCTCGGTCCTCTTCTCTGCCTCTGTTGTGCCTTCAGAGGCGGGCAGGAGGGAGGCCGTGGGGTGCCATGCCGCGGGCCCCACAGCCCCGGCTACGTCCGGAACAACACAGTTCACCCTCTCAGAGAGAGCGGGGAGAGCAGGGACGGCGATCAGCAGATGCGAGCTCCAGCTCGGACCCAAGGTTGGAATTGGAGTCGGCGGAAGGTTCGGAAGGAGTTACTGCACCTACATACCGTGAGGGGGAGGTAAATCCTGCGGAAGTGAGTAGGGAGGGCTTTTCAGCACAAGTAAGAACCGTCAGAGAGCACCAAAGGGCGACTGAGAGCCGAGAAGCACGTTTCCTAAAAGGAACCCGGTGAGGGTGAGTGACTTCCTGCCAGCACGGAGAGCGCAGGGCCGGGGGAGGGCGGGGGAGGAGGGAGGGAGCACCCAGGACCCCGGCACCCACCTTGTCTCTGGGGGGTGATGGGCCGCACTGCCGCTGGGCGGAGACAGTTCTCATCTAAGCTTCGTGCGCTCCAGGGGGGTAAACCGAGGAGAGTCGGGGATCTCTCTGCATGGCACTGCAGGAAACGGGAAGGAGAAGTGTTTTTCGGGGCCCTGACTTTAATGTTGAGGGAAGTATTTGTCTTTTTAGTACGGACTGATTGTCCCTGGCCGCGCTCGTCTGTGTCAGTGCAGTTGCTGTTGTGCTAGATGAGGAGTCAGGCGGAATGAGGGAAGCTGCTCTTGTAATCGTGAGGAGAGTTGTCAGAGTGACTTCCAGGTGCCGTGTTGCGGGACTCTAGGGCCCGGGAGCTCCTGGCAAGGGGCCTGGGGCTGGTCGCTCGGGGTGGGGGCGGGCTCGCCAATCCGGTCACATGTTTATTCTCACTTTAATTCCAGTGTTTCTGGGCCGTTGGAAGGTTCTCAGAACTGGGCACAGGTTACTCACAGGTCATCATCAATGTTGAATTTTTTTTTAATGTGTTGGGCATGATTAACAGTCATCATTGAAATTCATCGTTATTTGAACCGTTTCCACAGATGCATGGTATGTGTCACGGGAGCACACGGTCCTTTGCTCAAAGCTCAGACCGTCACGTCCGTGGAACCTTCTTAGCCATACTTGGTGCTCGGCAAAGTTGGTCCGTGTGTCACAGAGAACATTGACTGAAAATAATATTTATTTTAAATAGAAGCACGATTACTGCCAGCTTCCAAATTTTACTGATACTTTAAGGTTAACCTCAAGTCTCCCGCCCGCCATGAAACTTCCCTTGACCACTGTGCTTGCTTGCTTGCTGGTCAGACTTTTCTTTCTCCGTCTGTGTTTGTGTCCGTTTCACTGGACTTCCACGAAGAATTAACGAAGAAACTTAAACAGAAATTTAGCCCATATGAACCAACAGTCCCATTCTTAGGGATCTACCCAGCAGAAATGAAAACGTGTAATCCACACGGCGACTTTCTCAGTCGGTTCTCGCGGGGTTATTTATAGTGGCCTGAGGGTGGGGACAGCCCGGTGCCCAGCCCGCCCGCTGAGTAATGGGTGAGAAACAGCGTGGCGCGCATGTCTGTGGCGTGAAACACTGTCGGGCAGTAAGAAACGAGGCAGCTACTGCCCCGGACGCGCGGGGTCTGCTCGGTGCCGGGGCCTGAGGGAGCGTCGGGCCAGGTGGAAGGAAGAGTCAGTCCCTTTGTGCCGCCTGGCGCGCTCGAGTGGCCAGCACAGAGCAGGCCGGCCCTGAGCGGGAGGGAGGGAGGGCCATGGTGCCCGGTGGGCCTGGGCTGGGGGTCAGTCAGCGAGTGTCAGGGCTGGGTGACGAAAGTGTTTCTCATGTCACCGCAGCTCCTACAACAGGGATCATTTCTCTCTCCTGGGGGCTGGGGGTGGGCTTGGGCTGCCTCTTGGCTCTGCTCTGGGGTCCCTCCCGGAGCTGGTCAGTGTGGCGCAGGACAAAGCCCGCGTCCAGTCCCTGTTCCTGGACAGCGTCCGTCTGTCCAGGACGCCGCAGCCTCTCAAGCCCGTCCGCAGCCGGCCCTTGCGCGGGTGCAGGCGGGGGGTTTGCGCGTCAGGGGTCCCCCGAGCACCCTCCACCGTGTCTCTGGCCCGTCCCTCCCCACCACAGGACCCTTTGTTGGTCTTTGGGGTCACACCCGGCGATGCTCAGGGATTGCTCCTGGCTCTGCCCTCCGGGACCGCTCCTGGCGATGCTGGGGGCCCTGTGGGAGGCCGGGGATGGAACTTGGTCGGGCCACGTGAAGGCAGACGCCCTCCCCGCTGCGCTGTTGCTCCGGACTCCGGGAATTCATTTTTTAGTTTTTTGCTTTTTGGGTCACACCTGGCGATGCACAGGGGTTCCTCCTGGCTCTGCACTCAGGAATTACTCCTGGTGGTGCTCAGGGGACCATGTGGGATGCTGGGAATCGAACCCTGGGTCGGCCGTGTGCAAGGCAGACGCCCTACCCACTGTGCTATCGCTCCAGCCGCCCCCCCCCCCGGGAATTCATTTTTTAATTGGTTGAATATTCAGTGTTGGATGGAGCCTAGTACATAGGAACATGTTTTAGACACGAGGACCAAGCCACTAACATAAAGTTCTTTTAAAAGTCTTCGTGTTTTGTTTGCCCCCCCCCCAGTGGCCCCCAGGCTTACTCCTGAGGAGTGGTGGTTAGTGCGGCTGCCGGGGCCCCGGCAGGGCGCGGATGTGGCCCACCTTCCCCAGAGACCGCCCCGGGGTCGGTGGGAGCAGGTGTCTGGGAAATTCGGGGGCTAATTCATCTCTTTCTGCAGTTTCTTCTGGTGGGGGGGAGCTCGCCCGCCCGGCTCTTGGAAGGCCGGGAGCCCTGACCCTGCTCCTTGTGGAGAGCTTTTACTTGGGTCTTTCGTCTGTTTCGGTAACGTTTCAAGGAACTTGATATAAGTTCGTTTCTTGGGATTGATAGTGATTTTTGAGGGGTGTGTGTGGTACCCAGGTTTCATACCTGCAAAATAGGCTTTGACATCGAGTCACAATCTCCCGCTTAGTTTTAAAGTTTTTTTTTTATAAATAGAAGTATAATTAACATGGAACATTGTTTTTGTTGTAACTGTACACTATGATACTTTGACTTTTTATACATTGAAAATGATCATTACATTAAGTTTAATTATAATCTTAGTGCTTTCATTTTACAATATATGTGTATATATGCATACATATATATGCACACATGGATATATATATCCATAGCACTGTCATAGCACTGTCATTCGACCTGTTGTTCACCGATTTGCTCGAGTGGGCACCAGAAACGTCTCCATTGTGAGACTTGTTGTTACTGTTCTTGGCATATCAAATATGCCACCAGGAGCTTGCCAGGCTCTGCCACACGGGCAGGATACTCTTGGTTGCTTGCCAGGCTCTCTGAGAGGGATTGAGGAATCAACCCGGGTCGGCCGTGTCCAAGGCAAACTCCCTATCCACTGTGCTATCGCCCCAGTCCGGATATATATATGTATGTATTATACATATAAACAAAATCCATTCTTTTGGGAGCCACATCTGATGGTGCTCCGGGCGTAAATCTGAGTCTGTGCTCCGAGGTCCCTCCTGGCGGGGCCCGGGGACCCCTACCAGCTTTGAGCAAGGCACACGCCCCATCTGCTCCGCGGCCATTGAGTGGAGCGCGTGTCCTGCATGTTGCATCTCTTTGACTTCTTTATTCCGTGACTGGGAGTTTGTGGTCCTTGACCCCCCTCACGACTTTCCCAGCCCCTGACCCCGACTCTCGTAACCTCACCACGAATTACAAAGTTGTGCATGATTGAACTTCAGGTGTGCGGTGTCCCAGCACCCGTCCCTTCCCCAGTGACCGCTTCCCTCCCCCGGGGTCTCCAGGTTCCCACCCGCGGCCACCCTGCCTTCATGGCGGGCACCTTGTGCCTCCTTCCCGCTTGCTTCTGCTCTGGAGTGGCCACTTCCCCCCTCCCCCCACTGTCCTGCTGTCCCCCTCCCCAGCCTTCTCCTTCTGTCCCCCAGCCACTCGTCATGCTCATTGCTGTACTGCCTCTGGGCTCTTGGGATTCCCCCGCTGTGTTTCTTCATATCCTGCACTTGAGCAACACGGTTCTGCACCTGTCCTTCTCTCTGTGACCTCACCCCGCTGGTACTCTCCGATCCACGCAGTGGTGAAATGCTCGTCTCCGTCTTTTCTCATGACCTAGCAGTGTCCCACAGATGTTTATCCAGCCATATGTTTGGGCACTGGTCTTGTTTTCAGATTTTAGCAATAAACACAGGAATTCGGGTGTCTTTTCTGTCTTTGGGGTGTATTTCAAGGAGTGGAGTTGCTGGGTCACATGAAAGCTGAATTCCTTAATTCCCAAGATTTTTGAAGAATATTCATAGTGTTTTTCCAAAAAGGCTTGCCCAGTCGAGGTCGCTTTCTCCCTACATCTTCGCCAGCACTGGTTGTTGTTGTTCTTTTTTTTTTTTTTAAATGTAGGAGTACTGCTATTTATTCAGCCACTGATTTAGCTGACTGAAGTGCGCGAGAACTCCACATTTCTTTTTTTTTCTCAATTTTAAAATTTTGTTTTCATAAAGTTGTCCACAGTGATGGTTCATGCTCAGCATTTCAACGCCAGGCCCACCGGCATTACCCCTTCCCACCACCATTCTTTCGAATTTTTCCGCCAGCACCCAAGCCTGCCCGTAGGCAGATGCTAAGTAATTTATTCTGTATTGCTTGTTGTGAATAGCGTGAGATGTTGTGCAGCCGAAAAAGTGGCCACGCACTTCTGAAATTCTAAAATTTTTTAAATATCGGGGTCGAGAGGCATCTCTGCAGTGTGTCACTGTCTTTGAAGATTCATTTGTGAGTCTGATTCGTGCACCTAGTGGCCTGATTTTGGTCTCTTTTGAGATTTATTTATGGGTCTCTGAAGCAAGACTGATTAAATGAGCTTGTCTAGCTGAACGGAGGTGGCTTGTGGGCGTGGCTCCCACATACCTAACTTTTGGCCCTTTAATTTCTTGGGAAACTTGGCCCCAAGTTGTTGGGGTCTGCCCAGAGGCCCAGCGGCAATTTTGGGGGTGTCAGGAAATCTGAAGGCACCCTCAGGTACAGGTTGGCCTGCTGGTGGCACCACACCCCCAGCACTGCTTGTTGTTCTTCCTCTTTTTGATGAGTGCCCGTCTCTGTGGTGTGAGAGGACGCCTTGTTGTTTGGATTTGCATCTCCTTGATGGTCGGTGGCTAGAGCACTTCTTCATGTGCCTTTTCGCCATTTTTCTTTCTTCTTTGAGGAAGTTTCTATTCATCTCTTCTCTCCATATTTTGGATGGGATTGGGTGTTCTTGTCACGTTCTAGCAGCGCCTTCTGTATCCTGGATGTTACCCCTCGTCAGACGGGTGTGGGTGCAGTTTTTCCCCGTCTGTCTGTGCATCTGGTCACCGTCCCCGAGAGGTGCGGAAGCTGCTGTTTCCTCCCATGTTCGTATCTTCGCTTCCTTTGCTCGGTCAGAAGTGTCGTGTCCTTAAACGTGCCTCTAGCTCCGGTGTCTTGGCGTTCTGCCTGTCCCTCACGGATCTGACGGATTCCGGGCTGATACCGAGGTCTGTAATTTATTTTGATCAGACTTTTGTACTCACAAAGGGTTCTGAGTTTGATGTTTGCCTGTGACCAACCAGGTCTCTCAGCCCCACTTCATAGTCTTTGCTCCCTTGTCACAGACTCGCTGTCCAGGTGTCCGAGGCTGTGTCTGTGTTTTCAGTCCTGTCCCGCTGATCTGAGGGTCTGTCCCTGCCCCAGGGCCATGCTGTTTCCATTACTGTGCCTTATAGTTCAGTTTGAAGTCGTGCTACGACTTCAAGTGATGCCTCCCATCTCCTTTTTCCTGAGGATTGTTTGGGTTATTGGGGGGCTTATTGTTTCGGATGAATTTCAGGAGTGTTTGATGTGTTCCTCTGATGAGAGCCGTGGGAATCCCTCTTGGGCCTGCGCTGGCTCCGGGTCTTGCTCCGGGGAGCACTGCTGCTGGCGTGATGCGGAGCCTCCTGACAACGTGAGTGTCCTCTTGTAGTTCTTGTTGTAGTGGGTTTTTTTTGTTTGTTTGTTTTGCTTTGTATAATCCTTTCTCCTAGTTTGTTAAGTTGATTTCTGAGTATCTGATTTTCTTAGGCACAGTTGTGAGTGGGATTTAAAAAGCTTTCTCTCTCCCTTCTCTCTCCTGTTTCATTATTTGCATATATATAGAAAAGCCTTGAGCTTTTGTGTGTTATTTTCCTGCTTGCCTCTTTATATGTTGTTTCTAGGAACTTCTTGGTAGAGTCTTCAGGGCTTTCTTTTAATAGTATCACGTTACCACAAAAAGTGAGCACTGACTTCTTCTTTCCTACCTGATGCCCTCGATCTGCCAGTTCTGCGTTGAGTGGCCGTGGGGGTGTGGGGGGGCGCCCTGCCTGGGCCTGACCTTAGGGCTCAGCTTCCAGCTTCGCCAGGAAGCCTAATACTTGCTGTGGGCTTGTGGGAAATAGCTTTGACTGTATTGAGGAAAGTCCCTTTAACTCCCGTTTTTCTCAGCAAAACATTTTGTTTTTATCATGATTGAATGCTGGGTCTTGTCAAATGCTTTTTCTGCATCTACTGATAGGATTTTTATCTTTTCTTACTGGTTTATCCTATCACACTGATTGACTTGCATATGTTAAACCATCTTCCCAGTCCAGAACGAATCCCACCTGGTCATGGTATATGATCTTTTTGAAGTGTCACTGGGCTGGATTTGCTCGTGTTTTGTTGAGTATTTCATAATCTGTGTGTATATGGAAGGCATGGACTTTTGCACGTTATTTTATAGCCTACCACATCGTTTCTAGGAGCTTTTTGGTAGGTTTTTGCATCTGTGTTCATTAGGGATATTGGTCTGTAAGTTTTCTATTTTTGTGCTGTCTCTCTGCTTTTGGTATCAGGATAATATTCACAACACTGAAATTGTTTATGAAGGTTTCTGTTTCTTCAGTTCCTTGAAAGAGCCTGAAAAGCATTGGCAGTAACTCTTCTTTCAAGGTTTGGGAGAATTTACTGGTAAATCCATCTGGCCTGGGCTTTTGTTCGGGGGGGAAAACTTCTGATTACCATTTTGATTTCCTTGATTCATCTGTTTGGTTGTTTTATATCTTCTTGATTCAGTCCTGGGAGGTTATAGGAGTCCAAGAGTTTATCCATTTCTTTTGGGGTCTCACTGCATGGCAGCCAGGTTTCCAGAGTAGGCCCTGATAATCCTTTAAATCGGCTTCTGTAGGATCTGTTGTGATGTCTCCCCTTTTATTTTTTATTTCAGTTATTAGGGATCGCTTTTTTTCTTCATGACTCTTGCCAGTGATTTATTTATCTTGTTCATTTTTTCAAAGAACCAACTCTTGGTTTCATTTATCTCTTGAATTGTTTCCTTGGATCACATTTGTTAATGTCTTTCAGGGGGTGGGGTGGGTGCTCAGGGGTTCCTCCTGGCTGTGCTTGGGGGACCATATGAGAAGCCGGGGATGGAACCCTGGTAGCTGCATGCAAGACAAGGGCCCTGTCCTCTCTGTTATTTCACCAGGAAGAAGAGAGTATGACTAATTTCTAATATTCAGGTATTTTAGAAATATGAAAATAAATAAGGTAAATATTTTATTGAATTTATTAAGGAAGTGCCAAATAATTATTCAAGATTAGTAGGCAAGACACACATGAAAAGTCAGTCTGCATCTTACTTATTCCCTGGGAGCAGATACCTGAGGCTCTTCTGCGTGCCAGGCTTGGTTCTGGGCCCTTGAGGTGTGACAGAGGGATGGCCAGGAGCCCCGAGCAGTGGTGCACCTCTGGGCCGCCTGTTTTCTGCCTCGTTTTGCGGGGAGCCCTCCATACAGTGCTCTGGGGCTCCTCCCAGTGGTGCCCCCACGCAGCTGTTTCAGGGACCGTGTGGTGTGATGCCCTGGATTCAGCTGGGCGAGGCCGCAGTGAGGCCTGGCTCACCTGCCCGTGTCCAGCCTGCCGCGGGCTTGGTAAGGACACACAGAGAGTTTCCGACAGAGAACGAGGCTAGGGACTTCACGTTAATTTTATCAGTATATTTTCTTAGGGCGTAAGGAAACTTTTTTTTTTCTTTTATCACCATGTCTCCCTTGCTCCTCTACTTCACAACATTAGTAGGATATTTTGTTTGTTAGGCTTTTTGTTTGTTTGCTTTTAGCTTTTTGGGGCCACTCCTGGCAATGCTCAGGGGTTGTTCCTGGTGGTGCTTGGGGTACCCTATGGGATGCCGGGGATCGAACCCAGGTCAGCTGCGTGCAAGGCAAACACCCTACCTCCTGTACTATCGCTCCGGCCCCAGAAGTTCGTGTTTGAAACCCAGTCTTGGTAGGAGTTTTTTCTTGGAAACCGTTTCCCTTAGACTTCTGCTTGCCGAGATGTGGTGTGTAGTAAGTTCAGGGGGGAAAATGGTGCAGATAAAACTAGAATTCCTGAGCCAGAGAGACAGTACGGGGTGGAGGTACCTGCCTTGCGTGTGGCTGACCCACGTTCGGTCCCCAGCACCTGGGCCCTGCCTGATGCCATCCCTGACACCACTGGGGTGGCCAAACACCAGCGTCGGATATAGGAATTCCCTTTGAGCACGGCTGCCGTTCCGCTTTTCCTTAAGGCATCAAGAGCCTGTGGCAGCCGTTTCTGGAGATCTCTGGACATCGGCTTGGACCCATACTCTGAGCCGTCGGCAGCCGTGTGTTGGGACAGTCGGTCCTGTGGTCACCCACCGGCTTGGCGGCTCCCTGGGGCCCCTGTCCTTAGGCTGTTTCTTTCCTGTCACTCGGTCCCTTGTCACCACTGCACCGGTACTTCCATCCAAGCCCTCAGCTCTGACGCGGGTCCTGCCCCGTGAGTGAAGATGCTCTAATGGGAAGGTGGCTTCCGGCTGCCTAATTCTCCACTGAAAGCTGTGGGTGATGGTCTGAGAATTTCACAACAAGCATAGATGCATTGTTTTTTATTATTATCTATTTTCAAATGATCTGTGCTTTAGTAGTCTTTGTGTGTGTGTGGGGGGGGGGGGAAGGCGCACACCCGGCGATGCACAGGGGTTACTCCTGGCTCTGCACTCAGGAGTTACCCCTGGCGGTGCTCGGGGGACCATATGGGATGCGGGGAATTGAACCTGGGTCTGCCACGTGTAAGGCAAACGCCCTACCTGCTGTGCAATAGCTCCGTCCCCTTTTTATTTTTTTTAAAGCCAAATGTTGCAAACTTATTACAATCTATCCTCTTCTCGCCTTGATTAGGATTTTTAAAAAGCAGAACCTTGTATTCTATATGTGAATTGATCTGCTGAGCTTCTCCTGCTTGAAAATGAAAGTCGCACTGAGAATAGACACGTGTGTGTGGCCATTTCCCTCCAGGAAGGGCGTTTTCGGGGAAGGAGAATTCTGTGAAATTAAGATAGTTTGAGCGTGAGTGTGAGCCTTGGGGCTGCTGTTTTGGCTCATTGCTGGTTACCTGCCCCCCCCCCCCCCCCGCGCTCATGTTATTGATCCACTTTCTTCACACCTGAAACTTTCCCAGCAATTTCTCTGTCTAGTCCTCCTGGAGACACGAGCCATGAGTTGTGGGGGAAGTCGAGGGAACGCAGGACTTCAGATGTTCTTTCTCTTACTGGGGTGTGCGCAGAGCCGCCCGTGCTACTTAGTTCTTTGAGTTTTCGGTCAACTTTGTCACGTGTCCTTAAACATGTCTCTCTCTCTTTTTTCTTTTTTTTTTGTGTGGTGGACTGGAACCATAGCACAGCTGGTAAGGCATTTGCCTGGCACGCGGTCAACTCGGGTTCGATTCCTCCGTCCCTCTCAGAAAGCCCAGCAAGCTACCGAGAGTATCCCACCCGCACAGCAGAGCCCTGCAAGCTCCCCGTGGCGTATTTGATATGCCAAGAGCAGTAACAAGTCTCACAGTGGAGACATTACTGGTGCCCGCTCGAGCAAATCGATGAACAATAGGAGGACAGTGCTCCAGTGCTCCCATTGTTTTGTGGTGTCGTGGAGCAAACTTTGAAGATACAGACCCGTCTCTCTGGAAACTCTCCGCTCCCTATTACGGGTCTTGGGGAAAGCAGCGTGCCAGGGTTGTGTGCGGCTCTCACGCCACATCAAGATCCAAACCGTGCGCTCTGTCTCGGGTGGTGGCGGCCGTGCCCGACTCAGCTTCTCACTGTCAGGCTACAAACTGTGTCACCGTTACACCAGGGGTTAGCCCCGAGAGACTGCGTGTTGGTTCACTGAGGCTTCAGTGCCCGGGGCCATGCTCATGTGGCCCTAAGAATCGCTCCGGGTTCGAGGGAGTTGGGGTCCTGCTGGGGTAGCAGGGGTGGGTCTGAGCTGCAAGTCGGGCTTTTGTTCATTTTGTGCTTGGTAGCAGCGAGTCTTGCCGTAAGTTACGTCTTTTGAGAAGTAAACTTTTAAAAGTGTTTTTATTAGGCTGTTCTGTATCTCGTTTTTTTCTTCTAGCTTCATTGTCATGAAATTTTCTATCATTAGAATAAGAGAATTGAAGACTAGTAAGTTTTTGCTTCTTTGAGTTTCTAATGTCATTAATAAGAATAATTTTTTAAAGTGAAATTTTAATACATATATTAAAATTTATTTGGGAGTAGCTCATCTTTTTTCTTTTTGGGGGGAGGGAGGATATATATGTGTGTGTGTATACATAATATACACATAAATATATGTATATATTCTATCACATAAAGTTACCAGAGCATGATATTTGCAGCATTTTATGTAAAGTTTAATTTTCTTCATAAAGATCTAAGTTTGCAGATTAGAAAATGCATTAAGATGTGAACATCAAAACTCATGTTTACTAGTTTACAGTGTTTGTGCATATGGACCTTAGGGTTTAAATGACCGTGGGGCTGTCGTGTACCTTGGTGGGATGGGATGTGACCTAGCTGAAGAAACGGTACAAGCTGAAGACTCCCTCCTCCCCGACTCCCTCACGCCATCTGGCAGTGTTGGAGTTTGCTTCATTGTTCTGTTTTGCTTGGAAAGTCCCTTGTATTTGAATATACCTTTGCTACATTAAGAACATCTTTTAAATATTTGAAGTTTGGGAAATATATTTGATATGTTTAAAAATTAACAATTGTGAATATATGCCACAAGTGAAATTATTGATAGGGAAGCGTTTTAACTTTTCAAATTCTGGCTCCCCCTTTTGTTTGGAGTCAGGATTTCTGTGCTAATCAGGGCCAGTAGGATCCAGTGACGGGCCTGGAGGATAAACCTCCCCCCAGTCCTTAGGCTGTAACATTGTTGCTGCTACCAGCTGCAAAAGAATTTTCATCTGTCAAGTTTATTCTCTTACTCCTTTGTAATTTAATTGTCTTTATTTAAAAGGTTTAACTTAAGACTATTGTAAAGTCTGCGGCGCTCTAAGACTAGCTGGTGTCCAGAGCTGGTAGTCCAGGGAGTGGGGCCCGTGTCACCCGAGGATGATTAAATGACACTGACCTCATTTCCTCTAGAACAATGAAAATTAATAGTTTCACGTTTTATTGGGCTGATATTCCAGATGTAGTGTACATTTAATTAAGTGTAGTTTCCTTTCAGTTATGGTATGTGTATCTGTTTTTTGTCGCAAATTCTTTCTAGTTTTACAGTTTTCCACATGTTTTCTTTCACCATTTATGATTTTTTTTCAAAGCGGAGCTATAAGGATTTAAATCACTTTAGCATGCAGCAAACAGTTCCCATTCAAACAATAAACGCCATTTTAAAAAGCCTTTAGATCTTCTGTCACTTCATAAATATAAATGTATAAAAACGCTATGCAGTTATATTGCCCACCTGCTAATTAAATGCAGGTTGGCTCAGACTTGTTTAAAATCTGTTTGTTCCAACTCTGTCTCTCTTCAGAATACATATGGCCCTTGTGAAACTAATCACGCTTATGAAGCAGCTGTTAAATTTAGTGCAACTAATTTTATCCAATATTTTACATTTTAATTGATTACCTGTGAAGAAATTAGCAAATTAACACTTATTGTACAGTAACTGAATGGTCTTTTATAGTTACTTTCCGATGTGACAGTGCACCGGCGAGGGATGGAGGAAGGCGTACAAAGGCGTTCCCGGTTCCCGCGTGGAGAGAGGCTGGTGGCCCCGATTCCCCTGTGCGAGACCCCAGGACGGCCGCTGAGTGGGGCCGAGCATCTGTGTGTCCCGGGTCTTAAACATGAGAAGCAGATTGGAAAGTAATAGCTTTTTCTCAGAATTTTGGTAACATATGGGCTTATCTGGATCTAAGAAGCCTTTGAAGATCTTTGAACTTGAGTAAATGCCTTAACCTTTGGCATAGTGGGTGGGTTATGTGCTTTTTCAGGGGGGAGACACTGCGTTCTGCATTTCTCCTTTGTTTTTTTTTCCCCCCTTTTCTCTTCCCCATTCTGCCCTTTAATATTTCCTTTCAAAGAGGGTTGGGGGGGGTGGGACAGGGCTGGGCGATTGGGCGTCTGCGGGCACTGACGTCACGTGGGCTTCCAGGCAGCGCCCCTGACCGGGTCTCCGCGGGAGGGAGGCGGGCCTCGGGGTAGGATCTCGGAGAGGGACCCGTGTAGGTGGTTCGTTAGTTCCGGAGACGCTGAAACCGACGGCGCCTTCAGATCGCCCTACGGGCGCGGCCGTTGCAAGGTGGGGGCAGCCTCGTCTGTGGCCTCGGGACTTCTCCGAACTCAGGTTTCCCAAGGTTAACAGTCCCCGGGCTCCGTGCCCAGGCCCCCCTCTGTCCCCAAGGCCAGGGAAGAGCACTGTGCCCCTCCCTGCCCCGCCCAAGGCCAGAGCAGAGCGACCCTGGTCACGGCTGCGTTTAGAATGTTCCTGGGCTCCTGCCTCCATGGCGCGTGGGGGCCCTTGGGTCTCCGTGGCACACGGAGGAGGGGACTCGTGTCTTCCCGTGTCTGTTACGGACTTTCATGATGCTTAGCTCTCTGGGATGGGTCCGGGGCTGCCCCCCGCAGAGGGGCACCCACTGCCCTGCTTCACTGCCATGTAGCACTGTCGCACTGTCGTCCCGTTGCTCGTCGATTGGCTCGAGCGGGCACCAGTCACGTCTCCATTGTGAGACTTGTGACTGGTTTTGGCATATCCAATACGCCATGGGGAGCTTGCCAGGCTCTGCCGTGCGGGCGAGATACTCTCAGTAGCTTGCTGGGCTCTCCGAGAGGGGCGGAGGAAACGAACCCGGGTGGGCAAATGCCCTCCCTGCTGTGCTGTTGCCCCTTCACACTGCTGCGTACCCGCCTCAAATTCGGAGCGCGCAGGGCCAGAGCGCTACCCGCCAGGTTCCCTGCAGTTCCCGTTCGCAGGGTGTGTTTCGCCTCAGCCCTGCCCGAGGCTGTGTGGGAGTTCAGGTGTCGCGGCCTTTCTTCCCCGGCGCCTGGACGGCTTGGGAACCACGGAGACGGTCAGCTGATGACCGGAGTGTCCAGTTCCTCCTTCCGGCCTGGCCTGGCTGCAGGCTCTGCGGAGTCTGCGTGGCCGCTCCCGGCTGGCCAGCTCTCCTGCCGCGCCAGGCCCAGGAGCGCCGCTGGCTGGTGGGGCCGTTTCCTTCTGTTTCCTTTCCGTGTCTGGGTCCTGCGCGTTGCCGAGGGCCCCCTGTGTGCTGAGAGCAGGACAGGTGCTGTCCCTGCTGTGGGGGCCCCTGAAACCGTCTCCTCCCCTGGCCGGCCACGTGGCCTTTGCCCCAGTTCGAGTGTCAGACGGCCTCTCTCTGCCCAGCGTCCTTCTCTGGGCTCGCGCCCGAGGCCTCCTGCTGCCCTGCGGGGCCAGGACCCCGTGTCGCCCTGACTGCTCGGGGCTGCCGGGGCTCCTTCCAGTGCCCGCTGTCCCGGCCCCCTCAAGGGAGCAGCCGCTTCAGGCCCTGTGCCCGGTCCCTGCTGGTCTGTGACGGAGGCTCTTCCCGGAGCCTTTAGCCGCTGGACGAGAGGTCCCTGGGCTACAGGATCCATGACTTCTTAGTTGTCATTTCCCCGTTTTTCTTTGTCATCTCCACCGATAGTTCATTGACATTGTTTATCATTTTTTAAGAATCAACTTTGTTTTTTTTTTTTGATATTCCGATTCATCAATTTTGTTTTTTCAAATGTATTTTTTTTTCTTTTTGGGTCACACCCAGCGATGTTCAGGGGTCACTCTTGGCTCTGAACTCAGGAATTACCCCTGGCAGTACTCAGGGGACCATATGGGAAGCTGGGAATTGAGCCCAGGTCGGCCGTGTGCAAGGCAAATGCCCTCCCCGCTGTGCTATTGCTCCAGCCCCTGTATTTCTCTTCTTTTTCGCCATCTTTTTTTTTGTGTGTGTAAAATTTCCTTTTTATTGGGCCTTAACTATATCCAACACTTTCTTGACATGTCATATTTCAGTGTTTGTTCATTCAGATACTGTAAGGAATTTGTTGTGATTTCCTCTTTCCCATGGATAATACGGAAATACGTTGCTTACCTTCCAAGCATTTTTCTGGTAGGTCTCATATTTGGTGACTTTTCTGGCTGTCATCTTGTATTTCTTTCTTGTGTAGTTAGAGCATAATTCAAATATCAATAACTTTTGTCCTCAAACTGTGTTAAGACTGTCCTTAGGACTCTCCGTGAGGCTTGTTTGATGTGATACCGTGGGGTATTTAACATGAATGAATGCTGTGTGGGCAGAGAAGTGAGCGTCACCGTTTGTCCAGGTCCGTGCTTCCCCCTGGGAAACCTCTCGCCTCTCGGCCCCTGTGGGGATCCAGCCACAGCCTGCCCGGGTTTCCCGTCTTCCCCTACATCCCGTTCCCGTCGTTGTGCTCTAGGCTCCGTGCTCAGAACCGTCGTGTTCTCCACGGGGCGACCCGCCTCACAGAGTGTCCCTCGCGCGAGCACCCCTGGCTCCCACATGCTCTGTACACGACTGCCGCTCGCACACGGGCTCTCACGGGCAGCCTCGGTCCCTGAGCTGTCCTGCTGCAGGGCCTCGTCCCGGGAGTTGGGCTGTGCCGCTCGGCCCCGTGGTCTTCTCTTCTCTCGGTTATGTTTGTGGTGGATGTTCACTGAGTGTCATATTTGGATCCAACCTACCGCCTTGATCTCTGTTTGCTTTTTATCCGGTCCAGTGTTTTTGCTTCCGCTCTGGGAGCCTGTCCGCCCGCCGGCAGTGCTCAGGACTTGGCCAGGGGCTGCGGAGACGGGCCAGGGCAGTGCCCGCCCCTCTGCTCACTTCCCTGCTCTCCTATCTGGGGGGTCCCCACATGCTCCGATCCCCCTGGTCGTCTCCCTGTGACCTGCCGTCCTGCAGCCTGGCCCTGGCGCCTGTCTGAAATCTGTCCTTCTGTCCCTGCCTGCAGCTCTGAGGCTAGAAGGACTGTTTGCCTGCACAGAACGTTCTGGACTCTCCTCCCCGGGAGCTTTGTCGGGGCTGTTCCTTGTTCCTCCCGCCAGGAGAGAGGCAGTGCCTGACCCCCCGTGCGAGTGGCCAGCCCGAGTCTCCCCCTTCTCCCTCGGGGGCCGCCCGGTCAGGCCGCGTCTGGGCGCTCGGCCCAGCACGCTCCTTCCCGCGGGGCCCTCGCACCCGTTCCCCGCTAGCCCTGTGAGTTCCACGCGTGTTCCCAGATCATGATCACGTTGGTTCTCTTACCCCTGTTCCTCTGGGGCCTCAGGGAGTGGGTAGTTGTTGCCTCATCTTTTAACCGATTATCGGATTCTTTGACTTTGTCAGGTATCTTCTCTTGGGTCCTAACTCCTGACCCGTGTCTCGAGTCGTACTTGGTTGGGCTCCGACCGTGTTTGGTGGGACCTACTTGGATGACCTGAATTTTGTTTTTTGTTTTTTGTTTTTCTCTTCCTGACCTTGTCCTATAAGTGCCTTCCATGGACTCGGGTTGTTTCTGCTGTTGTTCGTAGTGATCTGAGGATTTTCCGGGGTCAGCTGTTCCAGACAGGTCTAGGGGTGGGTTGGAGTCAAGGTGGATCCGAAGTTTCCCGAGTGTCACTCCACTGTGGGACAGTGAGGTCGAGACTCCCGGATGTCGGGGGCTTCGTGGAGGACGCTGGACATTTTTAGCCTTTCGTGGGATCATGCTTGCTTAAAGCTCACATTGTCTGTGGGTTTCTCTGGCTGCCAGGCACCAGTGAATACTTCGTTCAGAATTTCTCTGTTTTCTAGAATGTAGCCCTTTCAGAATTGCCCCATTTTTGTTACGGTTTTCCTCAGGTTTTGGTAGAGGGTGAAATTAAAAGTCATGCCCACCTTGACATCGCATTCATGCTTTTTTATTTAATGTGTGATTTTTAAAATTCAATTTTAACTAGTTTTTTTGATACCTATTGTTTTTATTTATAGAGCTTCTCTTAAAGAGGTCATTTGAAGTATTGTAGTTATTTGTATTGAAAGATAAAATATTAGGATATTTGTTTTGATTACATATGTTTAGAACTTATTAGCCAATTAAGAAACTTGACAAATTGGTCTTTGAAGGCAGTAATTCATTTTCTGTAGGGATGCTATGGTGATTTTTTCTATCCTGTAGATATTGAAAGCATTTATCTGGTGTAATAGGACATCTTGCTGTCCATTTATTGCTTATATATTGTGTGTTCTAGAGTGCCACATTTTTTATCAAATGTTTCTTTGTTTATAATATATCTCCATATTGAGTTTGGTACTCTAGAGATTTTTAGAGTGATTTATCAGAAAAGTATTTATTTAAGGAATGAGGGACAAATAATGTCTTCTATTTTAATAGAGTTTCTTCTCTTTGTCTGGTCCGGTGGCGGTGGCCCCGCTCTGGCTCCTTCTCCCTGGTGGATTCCCTCCCGTGGAAACTCACTCGGGCCGGCCCAAGTCCGAGGGGCTGTTGGCGCTCGGAATCTCCCTCCGAACCGCCCGGTGTCAGCCGCACGGGCACGAGAAGGCAGAACCGGGGCTTGGGATGTGGTTTGGATGACCCCGTCGTGCAGGGCCCGTTTGAGGGAGTGAAGCACGTCTTTATCTCCCCGAGGTGCGGGATGTCCAGCCCTGGGACGGGACTTTTCACGCCACGTTGCTGCAGCGCCCGCCAGTGTCCGGGGTCCCCACCCCCCCCAGAGCTGCTTCCCCCGCCAGTGTCTGGGGTCCCCACACCCCCCACCAGGGCCGCTCCCCCCACCAGTGTCCGGGGCCCCTGCGTGCCCCCCGCCAGAGCTGCCTCCCCTGCCAGTGTCTGGGGTCCCTCGCACCCACAACTAGAGCCGCTTCCCCCACCAGTGTTCCGGGCCCCACGCCGCCCCCGGGCAGCTCAGTGCGCTAGAAAGAAACTCCTCTGGCCGCTGGAGTTCCCGGCTGTGTTTCTCTATACCCCACGCGCGAGAGCCTTTGTTGATTCTTACTGTGGCGTCGGTGACACCTCACGTACATCGATGAATAAAATCAGTCTCCTGAAATTCTACGGGACTGTCATCAGTGTTAAGCTGACAAAAATTGTTTCAAAAACTGTTTAACTTTCTACCTTTATAGGTATATAAATAAGTTAATAGTATTGTTAAGTTTTTTTTTTTTTGGCTGGAGCCATAGCACAGCAGGTAGGGCATTTGCCTTGCACGCAGCTGATTTGATTCCTCCGCCCCTCTCGGAGAGCCCGGCAAGCTACCGAGAGTATCCCGCCCGCACGGCAGAGCCTGGCAAGCTCCCCGTGGCGTATTCGATATGCCAAAAACAGTAACAACAAGTCTCACAATGGAGATGTTACTGGTGCCCGCTCGAGCAAACCAATGAACAGTGGGGTGACAGTGACAGTGCAGTGCTACTTAAAACTTTACATGAAATAGATACATTTTGCACATATACAATTTAGTAAAAATGAGAAGACAAGAATTTAAAAAACTTAAAATTCTGAACAGGCCTGTAAACGTGTAAAAGTGTCTTTTTTGCACGCCCTCGGCTAGCACTCCCCTCCGTGTTGTGGAGTCGCTGCTCTCCACGTATCTTCTCTCCAGAGTTACTTTCCTGCTCCTTGTGGCTTACAAAGCAGAGAATTAAAATAACGGACATTAAGGCACAGCGGGGCGGCCGCTGGTATTTCCCATGTGACATCTGCAAAGACACCTCCTTGGAGGGACGTCGTGAGCGAGTGCTCGCAGCCCGTTGCTGGGGTTCCTCAGACGCTCCAGCAGCATTTCTAGGAAGGAGAACGTTCCAGAACGCCTGCGTGAAGGCAAGCGGTGGGCAGGGAGCAGGGTGGGCCTGGGGACACCTGTTTGCTCCCCTGAGCCTCCCACGGACCGCGGCAGGCCGAGAGGGACTGGTGAGGGAGGGCTCTCAGGGGGAGGGCTGTGGGGAGAGGGCCGGGCCCGCCCACTCCCGCCCCTCCAGCCAGGGAGCCCACCTCACCTCAGGTCGCACCCTCCCTTGGTAGATAAAGATGGTGTCAACACCTTTATTGCAAACCACAACACCTAATCAGAGAGAGAGAACAAAAGGGAATTCCCTGCCATAGTGGCAGTGTGGGGTGGGGGGAGACGGGACTGGGGAGGGGGGGAGGGATGTTGGGTTTACTGGTGGTGGAGAATGGGCACTGGTGAAGGGATTGGTTATCGAACTTTGTATGGGGGAAACATGAGCACAAAGATGTATGGATCTGTAACTGTACCCTCACGATGACTCTCTAATTAAAAATAAACTAATAAAAAATAAATAAAAAAATAAAAAATAATTAAAAAAATAAAATTAAAAAAAAAAAAGACGGCGAGCAAGAAAATGACTGGGTCGGGCTGGGCCAGAGTGGTCGTACGGCGGGCGGACAACTTGCCTGGCACGCAGCCAGCCGGGTCCAATCCCTGGCACCCGTCTGACCCCCCGGGCACTGCCGGGAGGGATTCCTGAGCACAGAGCATTGCTGGGTACAGTCCAATACAAACAAAAAAAAGAAAGAAAAAAAGGAAAAGAAATAATCTTTTCAGAGCCACTGTTATCATGAGCAGTTCTGTGTGTGTGTGTGTGTGTGTGTGTGTGTGTGTGTGTTGTGTGTATGGACACCTGATGCTCAGGAGTTTATAGTATAGATGCAGTATATAGATGCATAATTATATATAGTGAGTTATATATTTATATGTGGTGAGTCAGATGTAATAGGGAGTGAGGTTATCAGGAAGAGAACCCCATTTATTTTTATTGTTACTGTATTTTTAATTTTTGGGGGTTCACACCAAAGCTGCTGGGGTACTCCTGGCACAGTGCTCAGGAGTTGCTCCTGGTGGGGCTAGAGGGACTGTGAGGTTCCTGGGGCACAGCCCGGGCCTCCAGCCCTGTTCCTGCACTTCAGTCAGAAAACTTGAACTTCTGACAGATTGTTGCTCAGAGTCTTTTAGAAGAAGCTGCTGAGAATTTTACGCTCCGTGGATGATGAAAAATACATTTAGAAATAAATCGGGGGAAATCTTTGAAGACAGTTTTGGATGGGAAGAGACCTGTGACAACAAAGCGAGTGTGGCCAGAGACATTTCAGTGGAAACTTAATGTTTGCCAGTTAGGGTAGTGAACCCAACCCATGTAGAAATTCCTAGCACCAGATACTAAACTGCCTCAAAATTACATATTTTTTTTTTTAAAAGAGGGGGGCTGGAACAGTAGCACAGGGGGTAGGGCGTTTGCCTTGCACGCAGCCGATCCGGGTTCGATTCCCAGCATCCCCATGGTCCCCCAGGCACTTCCAGGAGTGATTCCTGAGTGCATGAGCCAGGAGGAACCCCTGAGCATCGCCGGGTGTGACCCAAAAATAAAAAAAAAAAAAAAACCAAATAAATAAATAAAAAATAATAAATTAAAAAAAAAGAGTGGGAGATCTTCCGATGCAGAAATGCTCCTCCCTCACTGACAGCAGCTGGTGATGAGAAGCAGCTTCCGTTGCGCCCACAGGATCCCCAAGTTCTCAGACCCGCTGGCCTGTCTGCTCCCAGGAGTCTCCGGGCCCCTCAGTGTCTTCCCGTCTCTCTCGGGGTGGCTTGTCCCTGGGCACGCTTGGCTGGGGCAGGCCCTGCTGGCCTTCCCCGGGGCCTCTCTGCTCTCTGCTCACTTCATCTATCTGGCCTTGCTCCTTTGACCTTGCTCCTTGGCGTTTTCCCCTTCCGTCCACCTTCCACTTACCTTCTCCCCCTTTTCCAGCACCTTGAGGTAATTGCTTTTAGACCCTCTCTCTCCGCAACTGTCAGCGAACTTCCCCCTGAGCCTTGCTTACTCCCAGCCTACACATTTTTATGTTGTGTTTTCGTTGTCATTCAGTTGAAATATTTTTTAATTTCTTCTGTGAATTTTACTTGACTCACGGATTACTTAGAAACGTATTACTAATTTAAATTTTCTGTGTTTCCGTTTTTCCCACTTGTGTTACTGAATTCTTTCAATTCTGTTGAGGTCAGGTAAAGTTATTCTGTGTGATTTCTGTACCTGTGAACCGGCCCATTGATAACAAGAAAGGATCCTGGATTATTTTGAGTGAGGCTCTTGGTTTCTGAAAGCCAGTGTGTCTGGTATTGATATACTCGTTCTAGTCTTCCGTGCCAACTGCACGATATGCCTGAAGTTAGCTTTTGACTTCAAATTTATCTGGTCTATATATTTCAAGTACATTTCTTATAAACAATATATAATTGTATATTTTATGTGGCATTTTAATTCACTTGGAAAAACTGCTTTTTAAGCTCTATTTCAGTTACTATGTTTACTGATATGTTCGAATTAAAATTTTTCCATTTTATCTTCTTTTTTTGGTCCCTCTTTTTTTCTTTGTACTCTGTTTCCTTCATTTGGACGAATGCCTTACTTTGAGTGTTCTTTTCAGTTCATGCTTTGGCATTTTAGATAGACTTCTTTTCATTTGTTATTGTTTATTGGTTGCTCTGTGCACTTATGGGTCCTTACCATTCAGTACACAGGAAGTCACCATTTTACCACTCATAGGAAATGTGGAAAACTTTTTACTATATATCTCTATTTTCTTGTTTCGTACTTTAAAATTCCTTAGTAGAACAATGCAGTTTTTTTACTTTAAACGCTTAGATGTCCTTTAAATAGCTCAAGGATATGCCTTATTTAGGTTTTTATCTGTTACCATAATTCCCTTTTAGTCTAAAATCTTACTTTATTATAATGAAGATCTGCTGTTGATGACTGTGCTTTAATTTTCCGTTATCTGAAAATAGCTTTATTTTACTTTCTTGTTTGAGGATTGTTTTTGCTGGAAATAAAATTTAAGTTGATTATTGTTTTTACTATGTTAAAAATTTGTTCCGTTTTCTGTTGCTTTAGATCATTTTTTGTAGGGCTGTCAGTTCGGCAGAGGTTTTCCCGTTGGCATCTAAGGCGGGACCTGGAACCTTCCCTTTAAATAAGTCCCAGAGAGGGTCTGTAACTGCTGTGACAGGGGCTCCATTGTCGCATTAGCAATGAACAGGACGGTTGCACAGGCGTGGAAGCAGAGGTTCAGGCTTGTTTTGTGTGGGGAGACCTTCCAAGCTCTCCACGAGCGAGACTCCCAGGCAGTGCTCAGAGGCTGAGGGGTCCCCCATGGCTCGGGGCCAGCGGGCCTGGAGATGGGGGCAGTGGCCCGAGGCTGTGAGCCCGTGTCCCCTCCAGGGCCGCCCTCCGTGAGCCATGGGACATAGAGGGTCCAGCCCTGGTGGTTTTCCCCGTTTCACTGTCTCCTGGCCCCTAGGTTTCAGCTTGGGAGGTTTTCACCTACAAACACTTTGTGGTCAAATGTTTCCTGGGTCTGGAGCCAGAGCACAGCGGGGAGGGTGTTTGCCTTGCACGAGGCCAACCCGGTGTTCGGTCCCCGGCATCCCGTAGGGTCCCCCGAGCCCCGCCAGGAGTAATTCCTGAACACAGAGCCAGGAGGGACCCCTGAGCATCGTTGGGTGTGACCCGAAAAGCGAAAAAAAAAATTTGTTTCCTGTAAAGTGAAAACGTGTACTTACTTACTGAGAGTGGGTTCTTCCCGACAGTGACCACAGGGCGTCCCCAGGTCATGGCGCCGCTAACCGTGTTCAATGGAACCTCTCCTCCCCGCAGGTCCTGGTCGAGGGCGCGCCTCCGTTCCCGCAGCCGGAGCAGCGAGCGGCCCAGTCACAGGAGGACCCGCAGCGGGTCGCGGGACCGCGAGCGTCGCAAAGGCAGAGAGAAGGAGAAGAGGGAGAAGGAGAAAGGCCAGGACAAGGAGGGCCACGGCGCCAAGCGAGGGTGAGCGGGGACGCGGGAGAGACCTGTGGCGGGGGGTGGGGGAGGGGCGCAGTGGGGACGTGCAACCAGCAGGTCAGAGTCCTGAGGGGTCTCCTCCCACCTGGCTTCCTGTTTGGTCTCAGTTTGGGTGTTTGCGGGGGGCCTGGAAACAGTCAAAACTCTTTTTCTTTCCCTTGCTTTTTGGGTCACACCTGGCGATGCTCAGGGGTTACTTCTGGCTCTGTGCTCAGGAATTACTCCTGGCAGTGCTCGGGAGAACCTATGGGATGCTGGGAATCGAACCTGGGTTGGCTGCGTGCAAGGCAAACGCCCTACCTGCTGTGTTATCGCGCCAGCCCCAAGTCAAAACTCCTTAAATATATATTAATAGTAACTGCATTTCTTGAGCCAAGAGTAACCTACCGAAGAGGAGCGTTCATTCCCCTCTGGGGAGCGGGTGGAATCTCAGGTTGTCACTGATTTTTCCACTCCTATTTTCATCGAATACATCAGTCACGTACCACCAAAACTCATGTCTAAGAGAAGGAACTTTCTAGTTTTTTAAGGATAGTTTCTCACTGGGTTTCCCTCTTTGTGAACATGAGTTTAAGCTTTGAAGACCCAGAGTGTGACTTTCGGGAACTTTGCAGCAGTTATTCTGGTCCTGTTCTCTCGGAGCACAGGCCCGTTCTCATCCTGCACCAAATTGGGTGTTGAAACAAAACAGAATCTTGGTCAGTAGCTTAAATCATACTTTTTTGGTTTGTTGTTTCTTACTTAAAAATTGGCCAGGGGATCTTTCGTTCCACGGAGTGGGGCATCTTAGGATTTTATTCCCTGCTCAGTCTTTCAGCACCTCTGCGCCTGGTCACTTTGTTCCTTCAGTGAAAGAGAACCTTTGGGGGCCAGAGAGAGCCCAGCGGGGGAGAACAAGCTTTGCAAGAGATCTGGGTCCTGGGTCGCTCCCGGGCACTGCCTGGTCCGCTCAGCACCCCTGGGAGGGACTCCTGAGCACTGTTGGGAGGTGCCCAAGACTGAGTACAAGTCTCTTTCTTGTGTCAGTTCAGTTGGAGATGAATGAAGATCTTAAATACAGTTTCCTGAGCGCTAGCTTTTATGAAGAATTAACCGTATGGATGGGCCCAGGGCCCGTTTTCCTCACCTGTTTTCCCCCGGTCTGTATCTTGATCTTGCACTTCTGGGCCGCCCGTGACATTATTCATATACGCCTCCAGCTTGCTTGTTCCCAAGCGTTCCTGGAAGTGACGAATCGTGGGGGTCTAGGCAGGGGATAGTGTCTCATCTCAGCTTCTTGCCCCTGACCACCCCCGCAGAGGTGTGTCTGCTGAGGGCTTCTGAGCTCTGTTCTGACGGCTGTAGGATTACGGAATGTTCCGGAAGCTGAGATGGGACTGACGCTAGGTGACAGAGCGAAGTGAGGCAAGGGCCACAGGTCTGGGGCAATCTCGTGGAAAGGGGGACAGTCAGGGGGAGGAGAGTTGAGGAGAAGGATGCAGAGTGGGTCTCTGAGGCAGGACCGAAGAGAATCTCCCGTCACCGCTCCTGCCTGACTAATGAAGCGCGCCACAAATAAGGTGTCCTGTCCACAGAGAAACCGTCAGAGGATGAGAATTGGCTCGGGCCTGCTGTCCGCTAGGAGCTGCCTGTTTCTTGCCCCCGCACTAATTGTTACTTGCGGAGCTCGGCTCTGCACCGTGAGGTCTCTCCTACCCCTTCAGCCCTGTATTTCCAGGCGCTGCTCAAACAGCATCCGGTGGGGATGGCGGGAAGCGTCCCTAGGGGCTTCAGAGGTGAGAAGGTGGAGGGAATGAGGGATGGGGAGACGCTGGAGGGAGAGTCTCCCGGCGTGACTGTGCTCCTGGCCGAGGGGTCACACGCCCTTCGTGTCGTTATTTGTCGAGTAGCAGCAGCCCGGGTGATGCCGGGCCCTGAGGCCCGTGTGCTGTGAGGGACAGGCCAGCTGTCTCCAGGCTCGGGCCCGGACACAGACTGTCAGCCCTTCGGTGTGGTCTAGAGCCGCGGTGTTTCCCGCCAGTGTCCTGTGTTGCTGTGTTTGTTGTTGTTGTATTGCAGCAACTTGCTGTACTGTCTCTCTGACCCATATTTAGCAAAAGAAGATTTTTTTATTTAGCACAAACATTTCCTGGACCTTAGATTAATTTTTGTGATGGTTTCACCAACTGTCTCTTTCCGAGTTATCTGTAGTCGTGATACCTGGATTTCTTCTTTTCCAGTTGGGCTCCCTTTTATTTGTTTTTTCTTGCCTGATTGCTGTGGCCACCTCCAGTACTGCACCGGAGAGAAGTGGAGAGCGTGGACGGCCTTGCCTGCGCCTGCTCTCAGAGGGGTCCTCGCAGCCTCTCACCATTAGGGTGACACTGGTTGTGTGCTCCCCACCGATGGCTGTGACTGTCCCGAGGAAGGTTCCCTCCACCCCTTGTTTGTCGAGGGTTTTTAAATCATGACTGAATGGTGGATCTTGTCAAACGCTTTCTCTGCATCGATCAGTATGATTATATGGTTTCTGCCTTTCCTTTTACTAATATGGTATGTTAATCGATCTGCATATTTTGAACCATTTTTGCAAATCTGAAATGAATCCTACTAGATCAGGGTGTATGTTTATTTGGTAGGTTATGGAATTTCGCTTGTTAACGATTTTTGCATCACTATTGATCAGGGAGATTGGTTTGAAATTTTTTTTCTTGACATGGCTCTTTGAATATTAATGTAATATTAGGGTCCACAAAAAAAGCTCCTAAATTAATCAACACAGAGAAGTGGGTGGCTATGCAAAAATAAGCTTCATTCATATATGTAAAGAATGAGTTAGAGGAGAAAGCGAGCAAAGGTCTATCCCATTTTAAATAGTGTCCAGAAGCATCAAGTATCTTGGAATCAAATTAACAAGAGAGCTGGGAGATCTATGCCATGAAAGTTTCAAATCACTTCTGGAAGAACTAGAAGAAGAACTCAGGAAATGGGAAAATACCCCATGTTCATGGATTGGAAGAATCAATATTGTTAAAATGACTATGCTACCTGAGCTATTATATACCTTCAACACAGCCGCTATCCAAATCCTGTCGACATTCTTCAGACCTAGAAAAGTCAATAACAAAATTTGTACTGGATCAGAAGGGACCCCGATAGCCAAACCATACTGAAAAATAAATTATGAAGTGTCTCATTACCTAATTTAGGACTGTTCAACAAAGATTTATAAAAAAAAAAGCATGGTATTGGAGTATAGACAGGCTCTCTGCTCAGTGTCAGAATCTAATACCCAGTTCAAGTCCTCATATTTATGGACAGTAGCTTTTGACTAGGGCTGGAGCGATAGCACAGTGGTTGGGCTTTTGCCTTTCACACGGCCGACCCGTGTTCGATTCCTCCGCTCCTCTCGGAGAGCTCGGCAAGCTACCGAGAGTATCAAGCCTGCTCGACAGAGCCTGGCAAGCTCCCCGCGCATATTGGATATGCCAAAAACAGTAACAATAAGTCTCTCAATGAGAGACATTACTGGTGCCCGCTCGAACAAATCGATGAGCAACCGGATGACAGTGAAAGTGACAGTGACAGTTTTTGACAAAGGATCTGAGCACATGAAATGGAATAAAGATAGCCTCTCCGGCAAAGGGCACTGGGAAAACTGTATAACCACATGCGAGAAAGTCAAACTGGACTCATTCCTCGAGCCTCACACAAAGTCAGGTTGATGTGATCAAAGACCGTGAGATGCATCCAGAGACCAGAAGGTGCGCTGAGGAAGGTGCAGGGGGGAGCACCCCAAGGCTTGGGCTTCCGCGGTATCTTTATTGATTTGATATCAATGGCAGAGACAACGGAATCAAAAACAAACAAGTGGACTGCATCAAATTAAAGAGTTTCTGTTTGGTAAAAGAAAGACACTCTAAAACTGAAAGAATAGCTAACTGAGTGGGGGGAAAAATACTCGCGTTCGATACATCAGATAAAGAGTTGATATCCAGGATATGTAAAATACTCACGAAGGTCAGCACCAAAGACTTCAAAGACCCTACCAAGAAATGGGGAGAGGAGACGACCAGACCCTTCTCGGAGGAAGCGGGTGGGTGGCCGGTGGGCATAGGGAGAGGTGCCGGCGTCACTTACCGTCAGGGAAATCCAGACCGGGAGGGCAGCGAGACGCTGTCTCAGCAGGGAGAGCAGCACGTACCAGAGTGAGCGGGAACAGTCCATGCTGGCGGGGATGTGGCGGGAAGGGAACCTCCTCCCGGCTGGGGGCGCTGTCAGCCCTAGGGGGCACTCTGGAGGCCCCTCGGTGAGTGCAGCCTGGAGCTGCCTTGTGACCCAGCAGTTCCACTCCTGGCCTCGGCCTCCCCGCGGGAACCAGCGGCGTGTTCACTGGCGCACTCCGTACAGTTGCCGGGTACAGAACCAACCTCGGCGCTCAGTGGTGGGTGACTGGATCCCGAAGGTGTCGTGAGAGACACAGGGGAGGCCCCTCGGCTGCAGTGGACCGTGAGATTGTGCCCTGGGCTGCAGCCTGGGTGGAACTGGAAGGTGCCGCGAGGAGTGAAGAAAGCCGGAGAAGAAGGGCAGACGGGACAGTGCCACTTCCTGCGGGACAGAGGGAACGGGGCGAGGCCGTGCCGTGCAGTGAAGGGTGCCTGGGTTCTGCTTAACACAGTGGGGGGGGGGGGGCGCAGAGGAGGGAATGAGTTGGGGGCATAGGGCAGACGAGGAGAAAGGGAAGTAGTGGGGGGTGTGGCAGGGACCAGGGGCCTGGGGCCCATGGCAGTGTGGGGCGTGGGCAGCTGGACCCAGACCACAGGCCCAGCAACACCGAAGACACGAGAGCCCAACTACAGCCCCTCAGCGTGACAAGGCGTGTGCCAAGGGGTGTGAGGGGGAGGCGGGCAGAAGGAACCCGGGACACGGGGGGAGAACTCGGCGCTGGCGGTAGGCCTGGGGCTGGATCAGGACATTCTGGAAACTCAGCTGTCAGTAGTTTTATGGGTCATAGCTGTGTAAAACACAAAAATAAAAAGAATGGCGCAGGCGAGGGAAGGGACGCCTCACCGCACCGAGCCAGGCACAGGGCCTAGGGCAGCCGCTGTCTCTCCTGCCACCCGAGTTCGGTAGTCTCCGGCTGCTTCCCCCACCCCGGGGAGGTTGATGGCGATGATGTGGCAGGCGAAGGAAGGAACGGAGCCAAGATGGTTGGTCTCACTCGCAGTTTATTCCAATCTTCCCTCTATACACTCTCCACTGGAACTCTCCCTGCCCCCTCACACAGCTACCTTAAATCTCCCCATCCCCCAGCAGGCTGGGGCTTATGCAAAGGTGTGGTTACAATCCATAGGGGCTAAAGTTCTATCCCTTAGGGAATGCTTTCACTAGGACAGAATCTCTCTCAGTAGGACATCTGCCCAAGAGCGGAATTCCATGGGTGTGTTTCTCCTCTCTTTGTCCGACTAACGTATAAGTATTCATATTATAAATCATTTTGTAAGGACATAGCAAGAGACGCATTAAGCTTATAGAGTTGCTCTCCGGGGGTCACCTCGATCTCAGACTACAGTGCTCAGGCCAGATTAGTCTTTCCTAGCCCTAGCAGGGCCTAGTCTCGTCGTTGCTTTTGGATCATGACATGGCACATGCCCATGACCAAACTCTTAATATATAGTTAAGCATTAGGTGCTTTGGCCAGGCCCATCTCAATGCTAGGGTAGCCCATAACTCACCGCTTGCCCTGGGTCCGTCCCGTGTCCCTCGTCGGGACCCTGCTTTTGGGGGTGCTAGGAAGCAAAGGCAGCTGAGGCTTAAGTCGAGACAGCAGATGCCCAGGAATGAATAATATTTGAAGCCAATTAAATCCCATGCTACCAAAGCATATTAATAAATGTCTTTCTTTGTCCATCAAAAAGGATATTGTTTTAAGGTTAACTATTCAAAAGGCATAAGAGAGGAGAAAGACAATATTAACTTAAAGACAATATTAACTTACACTATCCTAGCAAGGTCTGACCTTACAAATTAAGAGTTTGATTAGAGGAAGAGCAGATAAACTGGTAGAAATGGTTACAGATAAACAAAGGAATGGGAGTGACTCGGGAGCACTTTGATTGGCGTGACTGATAAACCTAAGCTCCTTGGGGCAAGGGGAGCAAGGACAACCAAAGTCAGGCCTAACATATTTAGAGCTATATTCCAACAATAGCTCTTCAGTAGGATCAAAATTCTAACCAGGAAAAACAAGGAAAGGGGTTCACGAGCGGTTTCAGGAGGATTTGTGGTTGCGTTCATCGTGAACGTGCCAGACACTCGAATGTGCATGGAGTGACCTCGAGGCTGCGTTACGAGAGAGAGTGAGCGGTGAGCCCTGACCTCTTAGTTTAGGTACGGGAATCCTCGTTCCCTGGCCGGTTTGGGGATAGGAATGTTCCCGGGTGTTTTCGCCGCAGAGCTGCTGTTGGCACGGCACAGCACGAGGGGCAGAGGTGCCTTGCAGCCGGGGACGGGCACGGAGGGTGCTGAGGCATCTCTGGCACTCTGCCAAGGGGCCCCTGGGTGAGCACAGTCCTGGGAGTCTCTGGGACCCGGCGCTGGTGTCCAGCTCTAGGAGGTCCTGTTTGCGGGGACTAAAGGGCCACGTGGACCTCACTGCCGGCCTGGTCCGAAGTTCTCTCGAGAGGGCTTAAGGGATTCAGCTGGTAATCACCCAGCAGTCTCGAAGCTTGGCTTCTAAGACTCTCCCGCACTGGACACACTGTTTTATCTCAGTTACTACTTTGGGCTTCCTCCTGAGAGTGCCCGGGGGCTGGGCATCACTCCGTCACTGTTCGGCTGGTGGACGGGCTAGTTCCCAGCCGGGCCTGCTGGTGGTACTGCCTGCCCGCCCGTGTCCCGGGGACACGCACGCTGGCGTGGGGACCAGGCGGTGCCAGGGAGTGGGGAGTGCCGGGCCCTGCCCCCTCACCCCACTCCTGGCCACTGCCGTGCGGTGGGTCACCAGCTCCCCACAGGGCCTCCCGGCCACCCGCAGCCGGGGACGTGCAGAGCCCGGGCTCTGGGCCCGCGACTCCTCGCCCTCAGACCTATTTTAAATGTCTGCAAAAAGCACAGCCTGCCACCAGGGGGAAAGGTATTTTTGTTCTCCCTTTGAACGCGGAGGCCTTCTGAATAGCACATTTAAAAAATAGAAAAAATTGCTCCGAGGTGTTTAGAGTCTGGGAAACCCAGTGGCCAGCGTTGCCACGTGTGTTCTCTTTTCCAGGTCGCTTGCGGCTGTGTTTTCTTACTGAACAAACCGTCTTTGACTTGTTATTTATTCTTCTGTAAAATGGGGGCAGTGATGCCTCAGAGCTGCGTGGAAACACCCGGTTGTGCAGGGCGGAGGCGCTGTGTCGGGCCCCGCGTCACAGAGCACCGCGTGGGTCCCGGCTGTGGTCCCGGCAGTGCCCGCCGTCTCCTGTCTCCGAGTTTCGTGCCGCAGGTTCCTGCTGATGAGGCCTGTGCGCGGCTCTGGCAGAAGGCGCCGGAGCGGTGGGGCCGTGAGGCTGGCCTGGCGTTGACAGCAGTCACCTGCTCAGCCTGCGCCTTTCCCCGCCCCGACTCGTTATGCAGCAGGAAGTCCCTTATGCTAATGCCCGATTTGCATAGAGGTTCTAGAGTTGTGCGTCTCCTTTTAAGTGTCTGCTCAGATCAAAGCCGGGCCGGGATAGCTGTTCTTGACACCAAGCTGCGTGGTGTTGTTTTCATTAAACATTTATCACGCTTCCAGTGTGACAGCAGGCAACTTGGTGCCAGGGTAACATGTTTTCATGCAAAATTTATTGAAAAAGACGAGACTTTGTACCCAGAGCGTGTTGCCTTTCAGCGGTGTTGCGGGTGCGTGTCGGGGTGAGGGGAGCTGCTCCCGCGCCTCGAGACGCGCCCGCCAAGCCGGGCGTCAGTTTTGCTAAACAGGGAACAGACACCTTCGCGCGCCTCGCCTCACCCCTCCAGGAGTCGCGGTTGTCCTCAGACTTGGGCGTTTCACGTTAGACGGGAGCGTGGCGCGCACATCCCGTTGTGCAGCTGTGAGTGCTTCTCACTGGCTCTGTTTGATTCCGAAGAAACAATTTGTAATTCCTTCCAGAAGACCGGGCCAAGGCGGGGAGTTTAGCCTGACTGGAGACGTGATCGGCAGGAGCAGGCCCGGCCCCGAGCTTCTCCGGGCCACACCTTTCCTCTTACTCCTCGTGCCAGTACATTTTAATTATCCCTGCGTGTCCCTGCAGGGTCTGATTTGAATTATGCCTGTTAGAGCATTGAGCGGCCTGGGTTGTAGCTTCGTTCTTCCTTTCTGTGGCCACCTGTCGGTGAGAAGCCCGGGAGTGGAGAAGGCGCATGCATTTCCCTTTCCCACTTCCTGGGGGCGGAGGGATTGCGATTCCGTGAGGCGACATGAGGGGGTTGGGGAGAGAATGAGCAGGAGCCGTGTGCTGGCTGCTCCCAGGTGAGTCTGAGCCACCCGGGCTGTCAGGAGCTTGCCGGAGCACGGGTGTCCACGCCAGAACACGTGTGCTATGCCAGAGCACGGGTGCCCACGCCAGAACACGTGTGCTATGCCAGAGCACGGGTGCCCACGCCAGAACACGTGTGCTATGCCAGAGCACGGGTGCCCACGCCGGAACACATGTGCCGGAACACATGTGCCTACACCAGAGCACGGGTGCCCATGCTGGAACACGGGTGCCCACGCTGGAACATGTGTGCCCACGCCGGAACACGGGTGCCCACGCGCCCAGAGGCAGCCTCTCGGCCAGTCCCCGGCACGTTCCTCAGCCTCCCAGAGCCCTTGCCCCTCCCCCCCTGCTCTGAGTGTTTCCGTTCATGTCACAGAGACAACATTTAGCTTAAGTTGCTTAAAACACTGAGCGTCCCTTCCAGGATTTGTGATTTGTGTTTTAAGAAATGGGATTAAGATTGCAGCCTTCCTGAGCTCTCAAAGCCAAGGCCTGCGTGCTTCAGCGTCGTGCGGCCCTCCCCGCGGTGTGGGGGTCCCGGCCAACCCCACCCTCACGGTCCTGCCCCACAGACGTCTCGTGCCAAAGGCCTCGGTGTCGCCTTCACTTAGGTCACGCGTGCCTCTGCCAGTGAAGATCCCGCGGCGTTGCTAGAGGAGGCGGAGAGGAAGCCGGGCCCTGGGGGTCTCCCTGAGCACCAGCGGCCCCCGCCCCTCGGCCCTGGGCTCACCGCGAGCTGATTGAGGCCACGGTGACCAGCACCTTGAGTGTGTGCTTAGGGTGACCTCACCCGGCGGGGCCTCGCCTGAGTGCGTGCTTTCCCCTCCCTCCCTCCTTCCCTCCCTCTCTCCCTCCCTCTCTCCCTCCCTCCCTCCTTCCCTCTCTCTCTCCCGTCCCCCCCTCTCTCTCCCTCTCTTGCCTTCCTCTCCCCTTCTCACCCTCCCTCTCCCTGCCCTCTCTCCCCTCTCTCCCCCCTCCCCTGTCTTTCCTCTCTCTCCCCCTCCCTCCCTCTCCCTGTCTCTCCCCTCTCTCTCCCCCCTCTGTCCCTCTCTCTCTCTGTCTCTCTCTCCCCTTCCTCTCCTCTCCTCTCCCTCTCTTACCCCCACTCTCTCTCTCCCCCCCACTCCTCTCTCTCTTCTCTCCCCCCGCCATGCTTCTTACTTAGTTCTCCAAGGCTTCCTTCCTAGTCTTTCTCATTGATGTGGCATTTTCAAAAGAAAAGAGCTCGGAACAGCCCCAGTGTATGGTGGACGTGTTAGGGGACGTGTTAGAGGTCAGCACAGAGGGTGCACAGGAGCCCAGCTCCGTGTTAAACAGCAGTGCTGTGGGGGCTAGAACCCACCTGGTGACCTTTGTATGTCTGATGCGATACTACCGGGCGGTTTCCTCTGGCTGTGGGGGCGGGGTCGGCCCTCTCCTGGTGCGCCAGGCTGACTCCTGCCTCTGCACTCGGGGATCACTCCTGGCGGTGCTCCGGGGACCGTGTGTGATCCCGGGGACTGAGCCTGGGCCAGCCACATGCAAGGCCAGCGCCCTGCGAGCTTGCTCCGGGCCGTCTGACAGTCTGAAAGCGGCTGATTTAAGTGACCCCCTAGCAGATGGGTGTACGGTCAGGTGAGGGGACCGATCTGTAACCTGTGTGGCTGTGGCGACAGACTCACTCTCCCGCCACGACGTGCCCTTCACGGGGGAGTTGGCGATGTCGCTGACTTCGAGGCAGTGAAAGTAGGTGAGAGGGGAAAGGCCCAGGTGGAGTCATCGGGGCTGGTGCCGTCAGCTGGAGCCAAGCGCGGCCCTCGTCCTGAAGGCTGGGAGGACTCAGGGAGAGGCCCTCGGTCCTGAAGGCTGGGAGGGCTCTCAGGGAGAGGCCGGGCCTGGCGGGCATCGGCACGGAGCGCCTCCTCAGTGCCGTTCCGTGTGCGCTGACCCGGGCACAGCAGGTGCAACCGGGAGGCCGACCGTGAGCGCTGCAGTTTCCCACCCCCAGCGCCCGGGGGCTTCAGTGACAGTCTCTCCCCTGCGGCACGCCCTGCGGGGGCAGCCACCTGCAGGCAGATCAGGAAAAGCAGTTTAGTTGTTTTGTTGCAGTCTTGGCTATTTAGTTAGTTTCCTAAGAGAGGCCCGTGGGGAGGGCTTTTCACATCTCAAAAAGCTCCTGCGAGATGCCAAAATTTAAATTGCATATCTAGAATAAGTTGGCTTGGACCTTAGAAATCAAGCCTGCCCGCCACGCAGCCTTAAACTGTGCCAGAGAGGAGGAGGAAAGGGCCCCCGGCCCCGCGCTGTCGGGTGGGTCAGAGGGCGTCTCCGTGTTCCTTGGGGGCTTGGTAAGTGACAGGTGACCGTTAGCCTGTTTGCTTCCTCGGCCAGTCGTGGTCAGCTGGGCAGCTTACCGCCGAGAAGTTAATTTGAAAATCACTTTGGTTCCAGTTAAACCCCGAGAAATGACGCTGATACGATGCCACTGAGGTACGCCGACTCCCGGGGCCACGTGGGTCTCTGTGGATGGACCCCTGTCGTCTGCACGCAGGAAGTGCCCTGCCCACTGTACTCTCTCTCTGGCCCTGAGACGGGTGTAGACGGGTGTAGACGGGTGTAGACACGTGTAGACGGGTGTCGCCTCGGCCACACGGCCACCGCGTCCCTACTGCTGCCACCCAGACGCTGGTGTTTCCCGTTGGAATTTATTTCTTGGCCTGTGCCGAGTTCCTGGGAACCAACCACTCACGTGCTCATCGTCACTACATATATGGGGCTTGCTGCTTTTTTTAAAGAGAGCAACCGTATGCGTGAAATCAGGCAAGTGCCTTTTGTGACAGTGTCTCTCCGGCATCCGGTACTGGGATCTGTTCCGGGTATGGCTCGATCGCACCCTGGCGCTAGGCGTGTCCTGCCACACTGGGAGCCGCTGTTGGTGCTCGCGGCTCTTCAGGGGCCTTTGCGGTCATGGCTGGATCTGCTGCAACAGTCACGGACGGGTTTTCATTTCTTTTTATATATATATATATATATATATATATGTATATATATATATATATGTTTTGCTTTTTGGGTCACACCCAGCGATGCTCAGGGGTTACTCCTGGCTTTGCACTCAGGAATTACTCCTGGCGGTGCTTGGGGGACCATATGGGATGCCGGGGATCGAACCTGGGTCGGCCACGTGCAAGGCAAACGCCCTACCCGCTGTGCTATCGCTCCGGCCCCGGGTTTTCATTTCTTTCGGTAAATAACTAGTCGGGGGACCCATAGGGGATGTTTGTAGGAAACTGCCAAGCTGTTCTTCGGGGCAGTTGTGTCGTTCTGCAGCCCTGCCTCTAGGAGTTTCAGTGGCTGTGTCATTTTCAGCAGCTGGCACTTTCCTTGAACCATTTCTGCAGTTAGGTTAGTAACAGTGGCAGCTCATTATGGCTTTAATTTGAATTTCGTTATGCTAATCTTTTTGAAAATTTCATGTGCTTATTTAATATCAATATAGCGTTTAGTTTTTTAGCAAATATTATTTAGTAATACTAATTAAGTAGTTAAAAAGATTATACACCGTGGTCTTTTTCCTTGACCTACATTCTCCCTGACCTGTGTCTCTGTCTTTGCCTGTTTCCATTCCGAGGAAGACTGTGTTCTCCTCAAAACAGCAGAATCAAAACTATGAAAAATAATCCACAAACATAGTTGCTGATGAAAAAAACATTAGTATATGAGTTTCATTTCTATACATGGTGAATCACCAAAAAGAAATTAATGAAACAATCCCATTTGCAATTGTGCTAACAAAAATAAAATATCCTTGTGAATTTATTCCTAAAATAAATTTGGTCAAGGGAGCTGCACTGTAGCACTGTTGTCTTACTGTTCATTGATTTGCTCGAGCATGCACCAGTAACGTCTCCATTGTGAGACTTGTTACTGTTTATGGCGTATCGAATACGCCACGGGTAGCTTGCCAGGCTCTGCCGTGCGGGCGGGATACTCTCGATAGCTTGCCAGGCTCTCTGAGAGGGGCGGAGGAATCGAACCCGGTTCGGCTGCATGCAAGGCAAACGCCCTCCACGCTGTGCTATCGCTCCAGTCCAGTCAAGGAAGCTAAAAGTACCACTTTGTGAGACTGTGCTGAGGTACTGAGAAGAACACATGCTGCAAGGAAAGGGTGCGGGGTCTCGTACTGAGGGTCTGGTGATTGCCTGAAGCAGTGCATGTGGGCACCTGAGGCCCTGTCAGAATCCTGATGCAATTCTTCACGTAAAAGCAGCAAAGAAAGTTCAGAAAACTCACTCAAAACCACAAAAGACCCAGAGTAGCCAAAACTATCCTGAAGGGGTTAAAAAAAAAAAGGCGTCTCAATTTAAAACTATACTATATAGCAACAGCAATCAAAACAGTGACATTAGAATTAAGAATTGAGAGTCCAGAAATAAACCCACACACTGTGGACGGCTGACTCACGACAGCGGCCGCCAGACCCTCAGTGGCGAAAGCAGACTCTGGTAATTGGGGCCAGGGAAACAGCCACGCGCAGAGGGTATGAAACTCAGTTATGATTATTTTTTTAATTGAATCACCGTGAGCAGCACCTACAAAGCTCTCATGTTTGCGTTTCGGCCATGCCATGATGGAACACCCATCCCTCCTCCACCAGGGCACATTCCCGCCACCAGTGTCCCCAGTATCTCCGCCCCTTTTCCCACCCTCCCCTGCCTCCATGGCAGACAGCTTCCCCCAGACTCTCTCTCTACTTTGGGGCATTATGTTTTGCAGTACAGACACTGAGAGGCATCACGTTTGGTCCTTTGCCTGCTCTCAGCACACGTCTCCCATCCTGAGCGATTCCTCCAACCGTCACTGACTCAGTGACGCCTTCTCTATCCCCGCAGCCTTCTCCGCCAGCTCAGGAGGCAGCTGCCAGCTGTGGGGCGGTGTTCCTGGTCCTTGTGTCTGCTGTCCTGGGGTGTCCATCCCATGTTACGTTATTTTATGTTCCAGCAACGAGGGCAGGCCTTCTAGAACCAAACTCTGAGTTAGCACCACGCACTGTGCGGAATCAAGAATGGATTCAAGACTTGAGAACCGAGCCTGTGGAGCGCTGACGGCATAGGCAGCCCGTGTCTCCACGGCACCTCGAAAGGGTTGGGGGGTTGACTGCGAGATGGCTCGACGCCAGACGAACCCAGCGGCTCTACTTCCACAGAGAAGTTTCTGCCCGGTGAAAGGAGCCCGTGAGGGGAGCACGGCCCGCAGCGGGGAGCAGAGCTGTGCTCCTCTGAGCGGGTGCCTGGCTCCAGCAGGCTTGCTGTGTGGGCCGGCGGGGGCTGTGGCGCGGCCGGTGCGGCTGACTGCCGTGGGGCCGGCTGACCCGGAGTGGACGAGCTTTTCTCCTCTGCCTGGGCCTTCATCCTGCTGCTGACTAGAGGTGCTGAGGTGCCGGCTCCCGTGTGTCTGCTGTCTGCTTCCCTGTGCTTCCGAGAGAGAGAGAGAGAGAGAGAGAGAGAGAGAGGGAGAGGGAGAGGGAGAGGGAGAGGGAGAGAGAGGGAGAGGGAGACAGAGAGGGAGAGAGAGAGAGAAAGAGAGAGAGAAAGAGAGAGAGAAAGGGAGAGGGAGAGGGAGACAGAGACAGGGAGGAAGAGAGACAGAGAGAGAGAGGCGCATGAGTTTTAGTTCTGTCTCTCACCAGCTTGCGGCACTTCCTCTGTCCGAGCGACCCTCTCTGATCTTACCCGAGTGAAGGGGTGCGGTGACAGTCTCTGGGGTACTTTTCTGTGGTAGAACATTTGCTCCTTAGTCGTGAATGGAGGTGAAAATGACTCCCTGGGGCGAGGGGGACCATGTCTTCGGATGTCACTTAAACTGTGGTCCTTGGGCTCCCTGCGTGCTTAATGGCCCAGATTTGCTGCCCTCCCGCCCTCTGTCAAGGACAGGGGTGAGTAGTACCGCTTCGGTGTGGCCGGCCGACGCCTTCCTTCTCTCTGCACCTGCCCATGTAGTTCGTGTTCCGGCTTTGTGGTGCGGAGCCTAAGCCGGCCTTGGAGACCCCGTGGTGACCGGTCAGCTACGGGCTTGTGGCCTGGGAGGGGCAGCGAGGAGGGTCCTCGGCACGACTCGACATCTCAGCCCTGATGGCTGCCCTGAAGGAAGGACACGCGTGGGACGGACGCTTGGCTTGGAGCAGCGATGCTGACGTTTCCCGCAATACAGACGGGGCTGGGCGGGGCGGGGGCCAGCGCGGGCCGTGGGGGGCCAGACAGAGCCATGCCCCTCGGCCTGGTGGACCTGGCTGAGGATTTGGTCTCTATCTGGAGAGTCACAGGATGCCTTTGAAGTGCCTTAATCTGATGGGTGACGTGATCAGATTAGCGCCTGAAAGGGCGGCTCCAGCTGCCGTGTGGAGCCAGCGCGGGGAGCAGCGCGTGGGCCGGAGATAAGTCGCGAGGCGGCAGGAGAGGGGCCGCGGCCGCACCGGGGATTTGGCTTTGGAGATAGGCGCTGGGTGAATCGTGACACATGCACGTCCCCGGTGATGGATGCGACTTGGCAGAGGCGCCGGCGGGTGGAGAGCCGGCCTTTGTTCCCCCGCGCCACGGGGGCAGGGTGCTCCTCCGGCCGCAGGGGCAGTGCTCGGGCCCCGGGGCGGCCTGCCGGCACCCAGCTCCGGGGTCCGCTGCTCTCGAGGCTTCCCTGGGAGTCCGTGCCGGCGGGAGAGGGCAGGCCCGGGTGCCGGGGAAGCTTCCCCAGGTGGGAGGTTTGCTGGCGGCCGTGGCCCGGGCTGCCGTCCCGGGGCAAGGGCTCCGGGTCCTGGTCACGCTCGATGCTTCAGGTTGTTTTTTTTATTTATTATTTTCGTTTGGGGGCCACACCCAGCGCGCTCAGGGGCTACCCTTGGCTCTGCACTCAGGAATTACTCTTGGAGCGCTTGGGGGACCGTGTGGGATGCAGGGGATCGAACCCAGGTGGGCTACAGCAAGGCAGGTGCCCGCTGTGCTGTCACTCCGGCCCCTTGCATTTATTTTTAGAATTCTTGGTTTCCAAAATGGTTTGTGGTTTCTCCTAACCATCCCCCGAACACCACACCTGCCACCTGGGTCCCTGTCTCCCCCTCCTGCTCACCCCCAGCTGAGCTGTGTGCACCAGTTCCTGGCTCGTTGCCCGTGGGTCCCCGTGCTCCCTCGCTGTGTGTGTTTCAGTCCCACACGGCAGAGCTCATTCTGTGTTGACCCCTCTCCTTCTGACTGACTTCACTCAGCACGAGCTCCGCTAGTTCCACCCGTGTCGCTGCAGATGGCGCGATTTTGCCCTTCCTCAGAGCTGCATAGTACTCCATCGTGCAGGTAGATCACAGCCTGTTGCCCACCTGTCCTTGGGCATGGGGGTTGTTTCTGCTTCTTGGCTATTGTGACCAGGAATGCTTCTGTATCTCTCTGGATTCATCTTCCTGTGTTTTGGGGAGAGATGCCAAGAAATGGTGTTGCCGGATCATAGTGGGAATTCTGTTCCTATTTTTCTGAGAATTCTCCACACCACATCGGAAGCCTAAAAAGCCGTCAGGCACTGGAGTAGTTCCCAGAGGGCACGGCCTCGAGCCGCGAGGACCTGGGTGCTTTGGGAGTCGGACAGGGGAGAGGGGATTGCCACGCCGAGTGTAGGTACCGGGGGACATGGAACCCCAGATACACCCATCCGGGGAGAGTTTCTGGACGTGTGGGCGCCTTGGTCATCCGGAAGAGCGTTGGGAAACGAGAGAAAGTCAGGTGTGGGGAAGACAGAGGGTGAGGCAGGAAGGACCAGGGGGCTGCAGGGGCCATGGCCGCCCATCGGGTGGGCCGAAGCTGCCATCCTTGTCAGCCAGAAAGCAAGTGTCGTCTGGGGCTCAGTAAAGTTTCTGTTTCCCTCTCGTGCTCTTCCTTCCCGCCCTCCCCTCTTCTGAGTCCGTCGGTACATAGAGCTGAGCCCCCTGAGGTCATCGTCAGCCCAGGTGGACGCCTCCCGGCCTCATCTCCCCACTTCTTGCCCGCCCCTCCCCTGGGCCCCGCAGGTACCGAGTCTCCCGGCGTCTCCTGGGGCTTCGGGATGGTCCTGTGCAGGTGCAGAGGCGTACGCCTAGTTTCATTCCCCTTCTCGTTCTTTAGTTAACTGGCAAACTGAAATTTAGGGAAGGGATTTTAGGGGAGCAGCTCAGGGAGATTTTCCTGGAGGGCTCTTGAGTCGGGAGGCCGAGAGGGGTCTGCTCCTGAGGCCACGGGGCCCTGCGGGAAGCAGCGTGCTGGGGCGTGATGCGGCGTCATTACGGCAGAGGCGTCCGGGGGCAGAGACGGGCACCGGGCGGGTCTGAATCCCGAGCTGAGGTCTCGGCTGTGGCCGCCGACCAGCTCCTGCCTCGCACAGAGCGAGCGTCTGGAGACGCCAGAGACCATGGCGGCCGGGCTGGTGAACACGCGCCCCTCTGTCCCCTCACTCGCCCAGCAGCCCGCCAAGGTGCCCGCCCAGCGGCCTGGCACTAACCTGGCAGGCCTGGATGCCAGAGCACAGAGCCGTGAGGCACGTGCCCGGGCCGGTGCCCCTCGTCTGCAGCCCGGCCCCCACGAGTGGCCTCGACCCTCGCCTGGGTTTTCGTCTGCACGGGGGCCGTGGCCTCGCCTGGGCCGGAGGGGGCCAGACCCGGCAGGACGGTGCCCGGTGCTCTGGGCTCGGCGGCTGCGAGTCCCGCCTTGGCTGCTGTGGAAATACCCCGAGCATCCTCCGGGGTCTCCTCGTAGCCCAGCAGCCCGCGAGGGGACCCCCCTGCCCTGCCCGCCGAGCCGTGGGCCCCAGGCCCGTCCCCAAGCTGGAAGGTGATGTCAGAGAGTTCAGAATAAAAGCTGCGATTTTTTTCAAATCGATTGATTTGTTGATTTTGATTCCTTACGTGGCAACACCCACAGTTCTATGTCTATTAATATGTTTAGCCTTATTTTTATGTGGCTGCTTACTTAAATAATTTTTTGTGTGTTGATGATGAAAAAGACTTTTTTCTTTGCTTTGCTTTTCAATACCCATCTTGTAAAAAAGACTATTGTTTGCCTTGGCCCTTTTAATCTGCCCATGAGGAATTCAGGCCGGATGATAGGGAGCTGTGGAAATCCAGTTAGCATGAGCTGTAATCTGTTTTGCTGGCTTTGAATAGTTAGGGTACCATGCAGACGCCCTGCAGATAACTGAGTCAAAACATACAGTAATCACCTAAACATGGATTCTGACTTTGCTCTTTGGGAACCATAGCAGAAATCTCTAATAACCACTTACTTTTCAGAAAAAAAAATGTCTGGTCATGATATCGAATGAAATCAGGGTTGGTTATTAAAAGTCTTACTTCACAGGTCGGCAGTCCGCACTGGTGAGAGGCATTGATTTCGGAAAATTTGATATTATCCAGTATTTATAATACCGCCTGGTGTTCATAGAAAACCGTCTTGATGAGGGATGAGGGACTCCTTATAATCCTCCCACAGCCGCCTCTTCCGGGTGTAGCGGAGGGGACGCGAGCGTCGTCAATAATCAGGCGTCTAAATTACCATCGACAGAGGGGACTTTGCTGCTTCTCTTATTTTCTTATGAAAGAAACAGGCTCCGCTAACGCGGCTTATTGGATTTAGGGGGCAGAATATTCTCTAATAACTCGGTCGAGCTGCGCTCTATTTTTCTGGGTTTGCGGCCTCTTTCCTGCGTGCGCTGGAAGATGGATCTCTCGTCCATTAGCTTCTGCATTAGAGCGATGAGGAACCCGGGAGCACCCGCCGTGCGGGCCCCTAATTGCATCAGCTTTCCATTTCCTGATACCGCTGTTGATAATACTCGGCGAAGTTTATGAAATAAAATAGGCTATTTGTTGAAACCAGCGTCCAGGGTGGCCGGCCCGGCCGGGCTGTGTTAGGTCCGAGAGTTGTCAGGACCCTCCCCGGTGGGGTTCTGAGGGGGAACCCCCCTCTCGGCCGAGAAGTCGGGGCCTGCTGTCCGCCCAAGAGCCCGCACTGCCCGCTCAGAAGGATGAAGCCATTCTCCCTGAAAACGGGCAAACGAGGCAGCGCGCCCAGGTCCCAGGGCTGGCCCTGGCCTCGGCTCCTCGTCTCTCTCTGAACGTCCGTCAAAGGATTTCGAGCACAGGTGCAGAGAGCACGCCCGACTCCCCGACTCACTTCCCTTTGCTTCAGATACGTTCTGCATCGGGCCTGCTTTGCTTGGAGAAGCGGAGATTGTTGACCGTGTGCGGCGGCAGGGTCACCTGCTCATCGAGTGGACTGTCACACGGGCCAGTGTTTCCGTCGTGAAAAAGATTAGCAGGGTCATTCTAAATTTATTTATTTAAGATTTTTTAATTGAATCACTGTGATATAGGCTCTTACCAAGCTGTTCATGATTAAGTTTCAGTCATACAATGTTCCAACACCCGTGCATCTGCCCGTGTCCACTTCCCAGCCCCAGTGTCCCCAGGGTCCCTCCCATTAACCCCCATTGCACCCCCCTCTCTCGCTCTCTCTCTCGATCTGCCTCTCGCTCTTTCTCCCCATCCCTTTCTCTCTCTCTTCCTCCCTCTCCCTCTCTTTCTCTCTCTCTCCCTCTTCCTCTCTCCCTCTCTCGCTCCCTCTCCCCACCCTCCCTCTTCTTCTCCCTCTTCCTCTCTCTCTCTCTCTCTCCCCCCCTTTCCATGGCCCCCCTCTCCACTTGGGTCATTCTAAATTTCACATGTTTAGAACTTCGATGTTTGTAACTGCGTAGTGTACTGTGTATCCTAGGCATGGTGTACCGAGGTTTACTATGTATCTATGTGAAATACTCTGCTTGGCAGATACTTTCTGTTTCTGTTGTTACTTTTTGCTGTTTTTGTTTTAGGACCATACCTGGAGGGGTGCTCAGGGTTTACTCCCAGGGGCTTCAGGGGATTCCTGCTTGGGGGGCCGGGGACCGAACCCAGGCTGGCACCCACCTGCTGTGCTGTCTCCTGCCCCGGGGGTGCCCGGGCCACACTCCTGGACTCTGTGCTCAGGGATGGCGCCCGGTGGGGCTTGGAGGATCCTGTGCGTGCTGGGGACCCAGCTGGGCACCTCCAGCCCTGCACATGCGTGTTGGCGGACGCCCCGCCTCAGTTCCTGGTTCCCAGGCCACACGTGGGCTGGTTCGGGGGCAGTAGCCGCTTCTGTGTTCCCCAGCGCAGGGCACTGGGTGCTGTTTCTGCCGGGGGCCGAGGGAGCCCCGCCTCTCTCTCCCTTCTGTCTCGGGCCCTCACTTTGCTCCCCGCCCCTCACAGCCTGTCACCGGGAGTCCCCGTGCGCGGGGCTGGCACATCCCCCCGGCCGCTGCCCGGCAAGGACAGTGGCCGCCGTGCCCGGCCCACACGGGGCACCGCCATCCCCCCCTCGCAGCCCGTCCAGCCGCACCGAGTCGGCCGGCCCGGAGCGAGCACAAGTGGGCGGGGTCCGGGCTCCTCTCGCCCCCTGAAGTCGGCCGGTCCTTCCCCCTGCTCCGGCTGCTCCGGGCGTGTAGAGGGTTCCCAGCCCACTCCTGACTGACCTGGGGCCGCTGGGTCAGCCGGGGGCAAGGCCAATGCCCCCCACCCCCACCCCGCTGCCCCCTGCCCCGGCCCTTCTCCTTTCCTGAGGCTGAGTAGAGCAGCACACCCACTGGCCGCCTCACTGTCCATCGCAGCCACTCTCCCGCCTGGACACGGGCCCCACGGCCCGCGAGCTTCGTCTCACCTCTCCGCAGGCTCAGGCCGGCCTTCCTCGGCCACCCGGGCTCCGTCCCCACTGCTGCCCGGGCTGGCGTGCTGCTTCTTGCCTGGCTACTCGCACGGCTGCCCTGGGGGGCTCTGGCTCGGCCTGTCCAGGGCGGGGAGCCGAGCCCGGCTGCCACGGCCCCACGCAGAGTCCCGAGCAGAGATGGCCGCGCACACAGACGCTCTGAGGAGTGTTTGAGCCGAGACCCGGGAGTGGGTGGAGGTCCCGTCTGGCCACGCGCCACGTGCCCCTCAGCGCGGACCACTGGCCACGCTCCCAGGCAGGTGCATGCTTCCAGGCCAGCGTGTCCAGCGGCGTCCAGTGTCTTGCGGCCGTGAGGTCGTGCTAAGTGGGTTCCGCCTCTTGGCTTCTGTGGCCCTGGGGATTCCGGAGTGCTCACGTGCAGGTTTCAGAATAAATGTCGCCACTGTCCTGGGACACCAGGGCCTTCGACCGCGAGGCTGGAGCTGTCCCGCTGGCCCTGTCCTCAGCCTCTGTGCTTCCCGTGTGTGTGTGTGTGTGTGTGTGTGTGTGTGTGTGTGCTTATGTGTGTGTGTGTGTGCTTGTGTGTGTGTGTGCGTGTGTGTATTACATGTTTAAATCGATGTCCTAAAATCACATCCTTTTTGCTTTCTCGGTGTGTGTTTTTCCCCCTTCAGTTGAAGCACGTGTGTCCTGGCTATTGTATGACATCCTTTTCGTTCTCCTTGTGAGTGCGGCTTTCTCATTAGTTGTAGGTACTTATCGTGGCTGCTGTGTCAACGGGCATGAGAAGAAGCAGACAGAGGGTCTTCCCTCTGCCCTGGCTGAGCGTGGAGCAAAGCTCTCGCTGGCAGCAGCCTCTATAATTGCCCGAAAGGCAGGTCCTGAGTTAGCTGGAGAGAAGGCGGGAGCCGTCACTTGCATCTCGGGGGCCGGGGGGGCCGGCCGTGTCAGAGCTTGGGGCGTGTGGCCGGGGCTCCTGTGCCCGCTCTGCGTCCGAGCTGGCCCCAAGACTTGGGTCAGCTGCTTTGGGAAGGGCTGCAGCCATTGTAATGTGTGAAATACTTGGGGGTCCCACACCTGGTGTGCAGGGACCCCGACAGGCAGAGCCTGGGCCCAGCTTGCTGTAATATTTCAAGCCGCGTTTCTCCCATCTTTGACCTCTTACGTGGGCGGTGTCTTTTGCGAGTCTGTGCTGTCAGGTTATCCTGTGACATCTGTATGTGCATATACGTGCACACACGCGTGTGCTTGCCCTGTAGTGGGGGCCTGAGGGACGGCGGAGTTGGTGTGACTCTAGGAAGACGGTCTCTGAAAGCGAAGTAATGATTCGTCGTGTGAATTCCTCTCGTCCGAGGCTATCCCACGGAGGCAGCTGGAAGCCGAGACGACTCTCACAGAGCTTTGGACTCGCTGTTCCCGCAGGGCAGCGTGTGGCTCCCAAGCTGCCCCCCCCGCCCCCTCAGCTCCTCCTGCGTCCTGCGTCCTGCATGGGCGTAGTCCGAGTTGCGGGTGGGGTCAGTCTCCGTCCTCGGCGCGTGGCTCTGCTCTCTCCCGGGACCTGGGCCTGGACGTGGCTGTCGGGTCCCCCCTCTCCCCGCTGTTCCCACACCAGGGCCCTGTAAGCCTGCGGGGGGCGGGCCCAGGGCCCCACAGAACTGATGGCAAGCTCGGGCCAGGTTCCGTGGTACTGAGTTCTGATCTGGGGCTGGGGGCCGGAGGTGCGGCTTCGCCCTGCTCCCCTCCGACTCGCCGGCCCGCTGTTTCCTGGCCCGAACTCGGGGAATGAAGCAAAACAGACTGACAGTTTATTTATTTATTTATTTATTTCTCGTCCCAGTTCCAGTTGCAAAAACATGCATTGGGGGGATATTAGGAGAAATCAGACTATTTAGATGTTCCCGATGACACCGTTGACTGCAGACCCCAGGAAACAATTATGCGGAAGACGGGGGTCCCGGGCCCAGGACGGCCCTCGGGAGGCACATTTGGGGAAGCTGCGGCTCTTGTGCCAAGGTCTGCGGGATGCCGTGCGTCAGGACGAAGGCATGGTTCTGCTGCGTGAGCCCCGCACGCCTTCTCGTGACCGACAGCGCTTGGCCATGCCCTGGGAACTGAGCCCGCCCGCACAGCCCCCATGGGAGCCTGAGCCCGTCTCGAGGGCCGTGAGCACGGTCAGATCTGTGCGTCGGCACGTTTGTGTGACTGATGGAGAGGTTTGACGTTTTTCCCACCCGGCCTTGTGTTGCGTGTCGCCGCGCCCCAACATGGGAGAGAACCTTTAGCTGCTCTGAGGGCTGTGGTGGGCAGTGCGGGGTGAGGAGTGGGTCGTGGGAAACGGGAGCGGAACGAGCGGGGCGGTAGGCCTCCCCTTCTCCCGGCAGTGTGGGGCCTCCCTGTCCCCCGTGCCCTGGCCCTTGCATCTTCTGGCCACTGCGCTGACTGCTGACCGGCGTCAGAGCCCAGCTAGCCCCGCGCAGCGGGACGGAACTCTCCACGGAGCAGTGGACACCCCCGTCACACACCCCGCCCGCGCGGGCCCAGGTGAGGGGGCTCCGGCCCAGCGGGAAGCGGTCACGTGGGGGTCTCTGCAGCTGTGCCTCACGGGTTCCTGCTGACCACTCTTGAAAGGGGCCCGGAGTGCTGACCCCGGCTGAGAAACGGGTTGTTATGAGAGTTAAGAGAAGCACGCGGGAGCCACAGCTAGTGACACGGCTCTTGAGCCTTTAAATTTAACACAAGAGTTTGTGTCATCTCACAGGCGAGCTTCCTCTTTGCATTTAAGAATGTTCTAATTGAATCTTAAAGCTTTTAAGTTCCATTAATTTAGGGATTCTTTTAATGATCAACGCTGTGTGTTCAGAAAAACCACTATTAAAATTTAACTTCAAAATTCACGGAGGAGCACAGTGAAGTCTTGGTACATTGTATACAAAAGACCGACCCCCGGTTATTTCTCTTGATGCAGACGCGTTTGATTTAGACATAATTCCCCAACATCACATGAATTTCCATCTGTGTCACCCCAATGTTCTTAAGCAGTCTGTGGGTGCCTCACGCTCTGGGCGATTTTCGTTCCACATGTTTGGAAGCCGCCGCTGCCTCCACACTTATGGGTGATGATATGAATAACAATTGTTTGTTGTTCTTGTTCTCTATCTCCCTGGCTGGTGGCTGGCTGCAGGAGCGGGATCAGTGGCGGAGAGCCTTTGTCAGCCCTTATCCGCGCTGTACACTTGTAAGGAGGTGCAGGGATAATCGCCCCAATCTAATTAGGGGTTAAAAGAGGCCATGACTGTGATGTGGCAGCAAGACACCTTCCTGCAGCAATCCTGTTTGCGTTAGAAAAATAAGGTTGTCATATTGATTATTCAAATTGGCTGGTGGCGGGCGAGGCCCCGTGCCGGCGTCGCAGCTGAGCGGGACCCCGAGGACGGTGCCCGGGCGCGCACCACGGCCGCTTTGCTGATTGGGAGTTTCGGGAGTGAAGGCCGGCTTTAATCAGATGACTCGGAGGTTAAACTGATCATCCGAAGCTTGAGGTTAGCCCCCACCTGTGACAGCAGAGATTATGGAAATCTGCGGGAGCCGAGACCCAGGAGCCGTTCCGAGTCTCCGGCGGGGCTGCCCTGGGACTGCGGACGCTCCTCACTCGGCCAGGAGCGTTTGTAGGATGGCCCATGGTCACCGCGGCAATGTCCACGGTAGGCAGGAGCCGGGAGTCTCCCCGGGGCCGTGAGCGCCCAAGATAGAGAAGTGGGAGTGGACCCCCTGGTGCGCAGCCCCCAGCTGTGGGATGGAGGGCTTTCTGAGTTCATCACTCTGTGGCCTGGGCCAGAGGGTCCTGTGCCGGGTGGGCAGTCAGAGGAGTGTCCCCTACAGGAGTAGCCGGCGGCCCAAGGAGGATATGGGGTCGGGGGAGTCCTAGGGATAGGGGTGGGGGGGGTATTGGTGAAACAAGCAGGAACAGTATGTAAGTCACGTGCCTCCACATAGGAGGGAAAGGTCATCGATGGCCATCAAAAGGACGCCACGGACAGGGTCCTGCTGGACCCCCGGCTCCCACCCCTCTGTCCCCTCCCCCGCCCCCGGCTCTGCAGAACCTTGGACATGGTTTGGGAGGGAAGTGGTCTCGGCGCAGGTAGGAGGTTTGAACATCCCTGTACAAAGCTTCATCACCATTTCTCGGACGCCCTAGCTGACCACGGGCTCAGCCGAGTGGCCACATCTGTCACCTGCACCCTCATGTCTTCCTCGTGCGTGGACACGGACACTTGCCGGAAGCCCCTCTCAGAGGACCAGCTTGTAGAGTGCGGAGTTGACATCGTTGTCTCTCCCCCATTTTAGCCCCGGATTTGTCTCTGGCCTGGGCACTCTCTCCATGGGCATCCTCGTGATTCCTGGAGTTTTATCCACCTGCCCAGTGCCAGCTCTTATCTGGTAACTTCTTACATCGCTCAAATCATAGGAAGTTTGATGAACAGGAACCTCCTGAGATTCTTTTCACTAGACCCTATTCAATAAATGAGTTTCAGATTGGGCATTTCAGGGAGGGGGTCCCAGAGCCTGGGATCTACTTGTTTAAGTAACTCCGTCTCCTTTTATTTAAGAATGGTAGTTAGAGCCCAAGGGCTGGAGCCATAGCACAGTGGGTAGGGCTTTTGCCTTGCACATGGCTGACCCGGGTTCAATTCCTCCGTCCCTCTCAGAGAGCCCAGCAAGCTACCGAGAGTATCCTCCCTCCTGTGTGGAGGCCGACACGGCAGAGCCTGACAAGCTACCCATGGCGTATTCAACATGCCAAAAAACAGTAACAACAAGTCTCACAATGGAGATGTTACTGGTGCCCGCTCGAGCAAATTGATGAGCAATAGGAGGACAGTGCTCCAGTGCTCCAGTGAGAGCTCAGAGTATGATGCAGGTTGTGTTCTTATAAGAACTCCACTGCTGCAGTTCAGTGGGCAGTGCTTAATTTTGTTGAAGTCAAAGTGTGACCAAATAATTTTATCTACTATTAAGGAGAAAAATACTTCCATTTCTAAGGGATCATTTCAACAGGATCCATCTTTTATTCAGATATGTTAAAGTAGAGTGAAATGTGTATCTTAGATTCAGCAAATTTAATCATTGAAATTTAGTATTTCAGAATATATACTTAAGATTTAGCGCATATATGTATTTTTTATCTTTCAGTGCCAGTGTTCTGGTAGTCTAACATAATTATTTGTTTTGTAATGTGCAAAAAATCTCTCTTAAAAATAATGTTTTAAGTTTACAAAATATTGATGCATAGGGCGAAAGAAACTGGCAGGGGCTGGAGTGATAGCACAGCAGGTAGGGCGCTTGCCTTGCACGCAGCCGACCCGGGTCCAATTCCCAGCATCCCATATGGTCCCCCGAGCACCGCCAGGGGTGATTCCTGAGTGCAGAGCCAGGAGTAACCCCTGAGCATCGCCAGGTGTGACCCAAAAAGCAAAAAAAAAGAAAAGAAATAATCGCGGGTTTCGGGTGCTTGCCTTGTATGCGCCAAGCTGGGCTCATTCCCAGACACCCTGCACGGCCCTCTAGTGCCCCCCAGGACTGGTCTCCGAGTGCGGAGCCAGGAGTGGGCCCTGCTCGCCACCTGGGGTGGCCCAAAAGATAAATGGGGGGGGGGTGGGGGGGAGCAGGAGGAACAAGGGAGATGCGGGGGCCCTGGGCCAGGGGCCTCGGGGTGGCAGAGCCATGGGGAGACATGTCGCTCATCTCCAAAGCACAGACTCGACAGCACTGAACACAGAACCTGAACTCTAGCCGCAGATGCTGGAAATGTGTTTCGGGGAGGGGGAGGGAGGGAGCGCGGCGCCCCAGTGGGCGCAGGCTGACAGCAGCGGGTGGTGGGACCCGGGTCGGTCGGGACTTTGTGCGCCTGAGACTCCTCTGTCAGGACTTTGTACATCACCGCTCTCCAAATTTTAGAAAAGGCCGAAAGATACAATAAAAATTTTTGTGAAAATGAAAAAAAAAACCCAACTGAATTGGTACAAAAAGCTAAAGTTTTAATTTTATCAGCGAATAAAGAAAATAAACCAGGAGTTAAATGTGCCGTTGGAGCACAGAGGTGGTTATTGTGTGCTGTCGTTAGCAGCAGTGACAGAACAAAGGGGCTTAATAGCATCTGCCCTTCTCCCTTTGAATTATTTTGATAATGTGATTTAGAGTTCGAAATGCAGATTATCGTTAGCACAAGGTTTGATAACCCTGAGGCTTTTTTCCCTGGAGGCGGCGTCGTGCCGTCTGTCCAGAGCCCGCTAAGTCTGACCGTCCCGCCCGTTCCCATGCCCGCTCCCTGCCCGCTTGCCGTTGGTTCTCACCCTAACCCGCACAGGTACCCGCTGTCTGGACGTCATAGCACATACATGGCTCACATGGCTCACACGGTCTATGCGCTGCCATTTGCCTTTTATTTTCTGTCGTGTCCGGGGTTCCTCTGCGTTGTGTGTCTGGGGCTCCTCTGCGTTGTGTGTTCGAGGCTCCAGTGCGTCATGTGTATTCACGTTCCCTGACGTCGTGCTGCGGCCCTCCTTTCTGTTGGGGTGGTTTGCACTTTGAGGCTATTAGGAATAAAACAGCCATGGATTTTCTCGTACAAGCCTTTTGCAAGAGGGATAATATATTTCATCTCTCTTGAATAAATAGCAGAAAAGCCAATTTTTTTATTTTTGAGGCTAAACCAACAACTCCGAACGTCGGCATTCTTATCTCTGGGGAGGACCTTTGTTTTCCTTTTGTGTGAGTGCTTGGAAGCGTGTGGATTGTGTGGCAAGTGTATGTGTGACTGCGTCATGGTTTGATGTGGTTGTTGCCTGAGCTTGTATCCCCAGAAACAGGGTTTCTTCCAGCCGGCAGTTTCTGTTGTTCTGTGACACTCCTGGCCTTTATGCTTTTTGAATCCCGGCAGTTCTGACGGACTTGAATAGTATTTCATTCACTAGCGTAAATGCTTAGCCAACTTTATTTTCTTTCCTGTGACTAATGTTTGGCACTTTTTTAGGTACTTACTGGACATTTGTGTGTGTGTGTGTGTGCGCACGCAGGTGTCTGCGTGTGTGCATGCACGTGTGTTTGCTTTCCAGGCACACCAGCAGTGCTCCTCACTCTGTGCTCCGGGGTCACTGTGGCTGCGTGATGCCGGGGATCAGGGGTCAGCTGCACCCAGGTGAGCACCTGCCCTCTCTCCGCTCTGTCCAGCCTGGGACCTTGCTGCTTTTTCTGTGTTTTCTCAAACCTTCTATTCCTTTTTCAAAAATTTACATTTTTTTGTTTGTTTTTTTGCTTTTTGGGTCACACCCGGCGATGCACGGGGGTTACTCCTGGCTCTGCACTCAGGAATTCAGGAATCACCCCTGGTGGTGCTCAGGGGACAATATGGGATGCTGGAAATCGAACCCAGGTCGATCGCATGCAAGGCAAACGCCCTACCCGCTGTGCTATTGCTCCAGCCCAAAAATGTACATGTTTTATTGTTGAGTTACTGATATTTCTTAGGTATTCAGGGCTGAGTCCCTTGTTCGATCAGGCTCATGAATGGTCTTTCTTCTAGTCTATAGCAAGTTCTTTATTTATTTTGCATTTTGGGTCACACCTGGCGATGCTCAGGGGTTCCTCCTGACTCTGCACTCAGGAATTACTTCTGGCGGTGCTCGGGGGACCCTATGGGATGCTGGGGATAGAATCCGGGCTGGCCGCGTGCAGGGTAGACGCCCTCCCCGCCCTCCCCGCTGGGCTATCGCTCCGCCTTGCCCATTTATGTCTTCACTGTGCTTTGAGGAAGCCTCATTATCACCAAAGCCCCAAATGCCGAGTTTTTATTTTTATTTTAGGTTTGGGCCTCGTCCCTTTAGTCTTTCATGTGAAGACCAAAATCAGCTCATCAAGATCCACCAGAAACCATTTGTTACTTGACTGAAAGTGTTGCATTTATACTTGTGAGTCACGTTTTACTGTCCATGTCCATGAACATGGTAAACCTTTTCCTTTCCTTGGGACTTTGAGACAGAAACCAGCTTTTTCCTCCGACAGAGATCTTGCATTTACTTTAACACAAGCCTCTCGGTGGGGTGGCTGGAGAGTGCAGGGTTCATGCCGCCCTCGCACCCGCAGTGCCGGTGCAGTGACCCGGCCCCGGGCATGGTCCTTGAGCACTGAGGGGTCACCCCCGGGCATGGAGCAGGAATGGCCCCTGAGCACTGCAGCTGAGAGCCCCCTACAAAGACGTGCCCAAAAAAAGATTTTTCCCCCCTTAGCTGCCTTCTCTGTTAATCGTTCTTACTGCTGGCATCTTTGTCCTGTTTCAAATGTAGGTGGAGGTTCTGCAGATACTTGACCATTGCGTGAGATTTTGCTTTCGAGTTTGGGGATGTAGCATTTCTCTCCATCTGGTCCTCGCCAGGGAAGATGTTTCTAGAAATACTTCACATTTGATTCCCCCCTACTTAACACCATGGCATTTGTCACAGGCGTTCCCTATTCCAACCCCAGCCCCACCGCCATGTGGCCTTCCCGCCACCACTGTCCTATTTTCCCAGCCACCCCTCATACCTGCCCCCAGCCGGCCCACAGTCATTTACTTGATGCTGCTTGTTACCACTCATGGCTAAGGGGATGATCAGAAATACTCCCGTGAAAGAGTATTTGTGGGAATTGTTGAGTCTCACCAGGGGGCAGTAGGTCCTTGTCTGCGGGGTGACTAAGCCGTTGTTGCTAGTTGGGCTTCTGCGTTCACGTGTGAGTGTGTGTTTGGTTAGCTGGCGTCTGCGTCACTCCCCGTCCAGTCTGCCGTGCTCCTGCCGCCATGTTGCGGTATGTGGAATCTGGAGATGTGGCCTCGTGCCCAGAAAGTCCGGAATCCTGAGCTGGGCAGTATGGTGACGTGGGGGCTGGGGTTGGGTGCGGCTGCCTGAGGCTGTAGGCGGCCCCTCCCGGGATTGCCCGAGTCTCAGCGGGACGGGGTGTCAGAGAGGGTTAACTGTGAGTCTCGAACGGTGCTAGAGGAGCTTGTGTGGCGGTGGCGGGGGCACCTCCACATCTGATTTTTATCAAAAGAGGTTGTCAACTGAAGTTGCTCACAGTTCTTTCGCTCTTAATCTAGGAATGCAGTGCGTAGTAGTAATTAATTTTTATCATTGATTTTTTTCCCCCCTTATATTCCTGGGCTGGAGCGATAGCACAGCAGGTAGGGCCTTTACCTTGCACGAGGCCAGCCCGGGTTCGATTCCTCCGTCCCTCTCAGCCCAGCAAGCTACCGAGAGTATCCCACCTGCACGGTAGAGCCTGGCAAGCTCCCCGTGGCGTATTCGATATGCCAAAAACAGTAACAACAAGACTCACAATGGAGACATTACTGGTGCCTGCTCAAGGAAGTCGATGAACAACGGGATGACAGTGCTACAGTGCTGTATTCCTGAGATGAACTCCGTATGGCCATAAGTCTTTTGGTGTGAAATAGCTAGATTTAGTTGGCTTGTTTGTTGATGTTTAATATTTGTAAATTCCCGAGTGCTGTTTACTTACTTTTCCTTCTTGCTTTCTCCTTGTCCCGTCTTGTGCAGGGAGACAGGACCCGCCTTGTAGGAAGTAACAGGGAACTTGGGCCACACACACGTGCCCCGGGCAACCGCATGGTTCCCTCCCCGCTCTGCTGGGAACCTAAAATAAGACACTGAAAATTGGAGCCCACATAAAAATTAAGATCTTTTGTAAATACAGAGGTGATTGGTTTATTATTCTCGAAAAATGGTTAAATAGGGTTGAATTTAATAATTTCTATTATTAAATTTGTTTAATAATAGAATAACTGTTACTCTGTAACTGTTATAAACTAGCAGTTTATAACAACAGTTTATAGAATAACTGTTTATTCTAAGATAAATAACTTTATTCTAAATAAAATAAAATAACTGTTTATTCTAAAGTAACTGCTTATTCTATAATAAACATAATCTGTGTGCCGCCGGGTGTTTCCATGGAGAGCTTCCTAACTGCTTCCCCAGGTTCCCTTTACCTGTAAGTGAATGATTTAGAAGGTTTAGATTTGATTTTTTTTAAAGTTTCCATCTGGAAACAACTTGAGTGCCGAAGAATAAATGAATGGCTAAAGAAACGATGGTATATCTACACAATGGAATATTACGCAGCTGTAGGGAAGGATGAGGTCATGACATTTGCTATAGATGGATGGACAGGGAGAGTATCATGCTGAGTGAATGAGTCGGAAGGAGAGGGAAGGTGTGGAATGCCTGCACCCATGTCTGGGCTCTGTCTGTAATGAGACTGATGCCCCGGGTACACGGGGCCGGGAGATGGTCCGTGGTGGAAGCTCACACAGGAGTGTGCGGGGGAGGCAGGCAGATAGGACAGAGAAAGAGCTAACAGGACGGTAGTAGTTGAAATGATCGTGTTGGCCAGGCACTGAGTGAGAGCAGGTGCAGGGATGTACGGATGACCTTTCAGTATCCGTACTGCAGACCACGGCGCCCAAGGAGAGAGGGGGAGGAGGGCTCCCGCTTCAGAGGCGGGCGGTGGGGGCGGCAGGGAACTGGGGACATGGGCAGTGGGAGACGGACACTGGCGAAGGGGTGGCTGTCAGAACATTGTGTGACTGACAACTTTGTAAATGTGTGTGTCACTGTGCTTCAATAAAAAAATTTTAGAAATTCAAACACAGTAAAAAATAACTAGGAGTTTTGTCTAGACACTGTGCCATTCCCATGGCCCGCCCATGAGATCTCTCAGGTTGTTCTAGATGCTGAAATCAGCCGGTGCTGGGGGCTGCTTTTCATTCTAGCCCTAGTGATGAGTTTGCAGGAGCATGCTGCTATGGCTTAGGTTTTTATTGTCGGGATTTCCTGTCTCGGCGTCTGTTCTCTTTGCCCCCTCCCTCCCTCCCAGGGTGCTGGGGGTTCCTCCCGAGGAGTGTTGGGGGGGACCCCACGGGGTGCTGGCGAGCTCCCTGCCCGCTCTCCTCTGTTCCTGGCCCCTCAGCTTTTCTTTCCTGGTTGGACATTTGTCTCTTTCCTGTATGGTTTGTGTTTTTCCTTATGGAAAGGAATGGTCGAGTGTAACCAGCATACAGAAAGCTGCATTTGCGAGTGTACAGTTTGATTTGATTTCTGATGCACCCGTGAGAACACGCCCCCCCCCCCCCCCCCGCCAGTCAGTGTGGTGAGCGGGACCCTGTTACTCCGGCGGGCCAGGCACCTGCTGCCAGCCCTCCCCAGGCCCACCCCACAGCCCCCCCACCCCCAGGCCCACCCCACAGCCCCCCACCCCCAGGCCCACCCCACAGCCCCCCCACCCCCAGGCCCACCCCACAGCCCCCCCACCCCCAGGCCCACCCCACAGCCCCCCGTTCCCCAGGCCCACCCCACAGCCCCCCACCCCCAGGCCCACCCCACAGCCCCCCCACCCCCAGGCCCACCCCACAGCCCCCGTTCCCCAGGCGCCCCGCGTCTGCATGCTCTAGGCTCCGTCAGCGTCAGCAGACAGCTGGTTCCTTTTCTCCTGTCTCCTTTCGCTCAGCTGAAGGAATCTGATTCCTCCAAGTCGTCCCCACACCGTTTCCTCTTATTGCTGAGTGATGCTCTGCCACATGTTTGCGGACGTTGCCCCGTGTCTGCGGGTGTGTGTCCAGTTGTGCTGTGTGTGTGAGCAGCTTCCCAGACATCCGCGCTGGCCGTTCAGGCTGATGGCAGCTTTGGCAGCTGGGAGGCCGCAGAGATCACCCACGTATGAGCCCCGTGTGGCCACAAGCCCCTAGTCATTTACCTATCTGTATTCTATTTTGTGTCTGTTTATATTCCTCAGTAGAGAGATTAGCAGATGAGGGAATAATACCGGGTTGTCGCTCTCTCCTTAAGTGAACTTTGGAGGTTGGTCTTTCGTGGAACTGGTTCGTCCTCCCTGGGTGTTGAGCCTACTCATAAGCCCTCTTCTTGCTTGACATCTCCAGGATCTGTCATGATGTCAGCTTCTATTCTTGGTATCGATAATTTGTGTCTTCTCTCCTCCCCCCTCCCGTTTGTCTGGCTAGAAGTTCATCAATTTTATTGATTCTTTTTTTTTTCCCCCTCAAAGACCTAGCTTTTAGTTTGATTGATTTTTTTTAACTCTAGTTTTTTAGTTTTCTGCTCCTGTTTCTTTCCACTTGAATGGTAATACTTTCTTTCTCCTATGCTAAATCAAGTATTTTTACACATACATATAGACTTCTTGGTATCTGTGTACTTATAAATCCCCCTTGTGTATTCGAGACGCCTTTCTGTGCTCCCTCGGGCTGAGGACTCTGCAGCCAGATGCCAGCACCCAGACGTTCCGTGTGCTAGGTCACATTTTCATTCTCATGCAGCGCGAGTGATTGCCAGTGGAACTTTGATTTATTCTTTAATCGTGAGTTCTTTTAAAGTGTTGCAATCAGACTAAAAATGCTTGAGTTTTTTTTAGATATCCTAATTCATTTCTAATTTACTTTTATTCTGTCAAGTAAGTCTTCTTTTCATGAACGTCTTGTGAAGATTGTGTCCTGCTCTTTCGTAGGTGTCAGAGGGGGTGAGTCGGTGGTGTAAGAGTGTGCAATCCTGTCTGTTACGTCCTTTTTTCAGTTTTCTCTTTGCTTGTTCTGTCACAGATCGAAAGTCACGGGCTGTCACACGTGGCCCTCCGTGTCCTCGCTGTCTGCACAGAGACGCTCTCGGGGTCGCTGCGTTGTTTGGAGCCACACCCAGCCGTGCTCGGGGTCCCGGGCGGCCTTACCTGCTGCCTCCCGACCCCCACAACTAGTGGGAGGCTTCCGCTGGGGCCTGGTTTCCATGGCGACAGCCGGCTCCTCCCTGTGTGGGCCCCCACTGCGCTGGTCCTCGAAGACAGTCACGTGCCGGGAGGCGGGAGCTGGTGGCCCCCGAGCCAGAGTTTCCGTCTCTTTCCGGAACGTCTCCGCTCTCCCCTGCAGGCCGGCCGACAGCTGCTTCCTGCCGCTGGATTTCCCAGCTCCCCTTCCTTCCCTCCCTCGTGCCACCCTCGGCGGTGAGGGCATGGCACCCATGCTGAGCCTTGACTCCTCTGGGTGCTACCGGGGCCGGGGAGGTGGGCAGCTCTCAAGCCGAAAAGGTGGTGGTGGGCCCGCACCCAGCAGGCATGGTGCTTGCCACTCAGTGCTCTGACAGGAGATCTAGACTGGGCCCAGCGAGTGCAGGCCCAGTGAGTGCAACCCCCTCCTCGATCACACACGTGGGTTCTGGTGCCACTCGCCTTCCTGGGGCAGGTCTCGGGCCAGAGGCCCTGAGCGTGCAGGGGACGCCCCTCCCCACCCAGCCCTGTGCTGTTCTTCGGCCCAGCTGACTTGGTTGTCAGCATTATTACTTCCTGTAGACCGGCCGCAGTTATGTCAAGGTCACGGAGTTTCTTCTCGTAGTTTCATTGTTGCCGTTTTGAGGCGGGCACCGGGGGTGGGCGCTCAGGTCTCTGCCTGCCAGTCACCAGGGCCCGTCCTTGGCAGAAGTTCAAATAGTATTTGAATTTATGCCAGTGATCCCTTTGACTCACAAAGCGAGTCAGGCTTGGTTTTTTTCCTTTTTGTCTTATCCTACAGATAGCCAATTACGCGGTGCCATCAAAGGGGTCTTCTCTCTCGACGGCGTCCTGTCAATACCTCGCTGCAGAGTGAAAATTCATTTCTAACGTGGGTGATTTTCCTGGTCTTCGCATTGATTTTCAGACTATAGATATTATCAGCGTATGGTCGGGTAATCTCAGTATGATTATTGCGGTTGATTTTGCAGGATTTGTAGATTTTTTTTTTACTTGAGAACCGGAAATCCGCTTCTACCCACCGTGTTTTCTGTCTCAAGACATCCGAGTTGTGTCTTTTCTTGCCATCTGTGTGTTGGCTTCCCTTAAGTCTTTCTTTTCTTTTTTCTGGCTTATGAACAAGCTTGGGTCGTTGAATCTTCTTTTGTTTTTGTCACACCTGGTGGTGCTCAGGGCTTAGTCCTGGCCTGGGCTCAGGATCACTCCCGGCGGGGCTTGGGGGCCCATGTGGGGTTTCGAACCCGGGCCCGCTTGGGCCAGGCCAGCTCCCCGCCTGCCACTCCACCACTCCAGCCCCTGATGGCTCGAACTTGAGTTTTCTTCCTTCCCTACTAAAGACACTTAACCCTGTATTTCTTTTCCCGGCTAGCACTGCTTCTCCCCGCCAGGCCTGGGGCTGGCCCCCCGCTCCCGCCGTCCCGCCCGCTCGGCTGCCGTGCGGGGTCTGTGTGGCCCCCACGTACCTTTCCTTCCCAGGGCGCCCCTGGGGTGGGGGGTGGGTTGGCGGCTGGTCAGCCCGTGCGGTGGGGACAGGGGATGCAGACACGGCCGCCTGTGAGTCCCCCCGAGTCTGCGCCCCGACCCCAGCCAGGAGTGGGGCAGGTTCCCCCCCCCACCCCGCTTCGGCCCACCCTCCTGTTCTCTCCTGCCAGCACCTGCCGCTGGCTCACCCCGTGGGCCGGGCTGCCTGGCAAGCTGGCCCGGGGCCGGCAGGGAGGCACGGGACCGTCTCTCCTGCAGGTGCAACGGGGGCGTTGAAGGGCCCTTGTGGCTTTTCATGTGGTGCCGCCGCCAGGCCGCCTCGTGACGCCGCTTCCTGCCGTCTCACCTGCCAGGCTCTGCCCCACCATCCGTCCCCGCGGCACTGTTGCTGGGAACAGCCTTTATCTCAACACCGCGCCAAACTGTCTTTCACAGAGACACTGTTGACACGACATCGTCTCGATATTAACGTTCTCATTTGGGTTCGTTGCTGGTACTTTAAGAGTGAACGAAGCTCCTGGAGGTGCGAGTCACTGACCCCAGCCGCTGGCCTCACCCGCATCACACGGCCGCTAGCTTTGGAGCTGCCGGGGGCTGCGTTGTTGGTGGTGTGCCACGCTCAGCAGTGCTCGGGCTTCTTCTGGGCTCCCGACGGTGCTCGGGGGGCCCGAGGGTGCCTGGCTGGAACCCGCCCCGCGCGCACAGCCGCCTCCCTGCCCTTCCCCCTGTGGAGCCAGCACACTGCAGGGCGTCTGTGGTGGGCATCTCCCGCCGCCGTGCACTCTCCGTCTCAGGCTCGCATGTGGGGGCCCAGGTGGCGTTTGGGAGGGGTTTGATTCCGTGCCGCGCTGGAGGGCGGCATGCGGCTGGGCCCTCAGCAGGGCGGGGCCAGACTCACACCTGTGTAACGCGGGTGTTTCTCTTTCCTGCCTTGTGGGTCCCACATGGGGCGGGGGAGACGGCTCACAGGGCGGGAGAGTCTGCTTTGCCTGCTCATGCCCAGCTTCTGTCCTGGCACCGTGATCCGCCCCCGCAACCGCTGGGTATTGCCTAGCAGGGCCCCAGCCACCGCAGGTGTGATTCCTGACACAGTGCTCAGAGGAGCGGGTGGTGCCAGGGATTGAACCGGGCCCAGCTGCGTGCGAGGAGCTGCTCTCCCTGCACCGGCCCCTGGGTCTCTCTGGCCCACAGTCTCATCTCTCAGGAGTTAGTCCCCGAAGCTCCTCACTTGTTCCGTTACCGAGAGGACTTGAGACTGAGGATACAGCAGAACAAGGAACCAGCGTGTTGCTTGGCGCCGGGGGTGACCTGGGAACCCGTGAGCGGAAGCCGGTGCTGAATAGTTACTCTCAGGAGCGCCAGTTCAGAGATGCTCCGGCCAGAGTGACAGGTTGTCCTCAGGAGGGTGACGGCTGGACACGCCCTGGCCCTCGTGTCTGAGAGTGTCAGAGGAGTGCTCAGCACTGGCGCCCGGCTCAGACGGGGGTCGGCCGACTTGCTCGCAGTGGCTGTAATTCAAGGGCCGTGTTTGGGGGGACGGAGGGTCCCGTCAGACAGGGTCCCCGAAGCAGAACCCAGGACCCCGGGGCGCTTGGCCCCTCTCCCTGCCCTATGCGAGGGCTGACCCCACTCCCCGCCCGCCGGGGTCTGAGGAGGGGAGAGGTGTGCGAGGAGGGAAGGGTCAGACGCTCCTGCCCGCTGTGTCCACAGACTCGGGCTCGCCCTGGTGTCCACACTGTCCGGGCCCTCCTGTGTGGCGTCAGGCTCCGGGACGGTCTCGGGCCGGGGCCTGGCCCGCAGTACCTGGAAACAGAACATTCTCTCTCGTCACCACCGTTTGATAATATCAGTTTACCGTTTTATATGGGACTTGCAGGGGGGCTGCATAACTTGCAGTTGACTCAGGACTATCAAATGCAGACTGCGAGTTAATTTCGTAATGATACCTTCCGCTTCTTAGACGCTGTTCAGAAGTCCAGATACTGATAATAGCCAGTTCAGCCTGGTGCTGTGAGGCCTTCGGAGTCCCTCCTGACTCCGTCGTTTGCCCTCATAGATTTTCGCCCTCCCGTTTCTCACTCACGGTCAGGACTCTCCCCTCCACGGCTTTGATTCTCTGTCCCCTTCCTGGTGTGAGCGGGTCAGACTCGCCGTGCGTCTGGAGGAGGGGGTTCGAGGCCCGTCCCGGGTTAAGGGGATTATCCTCCGAGACGGCTGAATGCGCTGAGTCGCCCGAACTTCTCACGACGCCGCGGCCACACGTGGGAACAGCCTTGCTGCCTTTCAGGGCCCTGGGTACAATACGCACAATTTTCTCATTAATGGTGTTTGGAGAACTTTAAACATTTGTGTACTTTTGAGTTAAGGGGGAAAAAAAAATCCAAGTTTACCCCTGATAATTAAGGGATTATGAAAGGGATTAAAGCCTTGGCTGGAGATTGTGATTTACATAGGAAATATATAGCTGTACTATTTCCCGAATTGAGGGGGTAGGTGGAGAAAGATTAATTGTTGCTGTCGCTAAATAGACCCGAATAATAAGCTGCGATTCCCCCGCAGATGGTCCCGCGGGCGGGCACGCCGGGCCCGGGCGAGGCGGCCAGCCGGGCGCGGGAGCAGCCGGGGAAGCCCCTGGCACCTGTTCCCACAGGTCTCGGTTTGAGGACAACGCGACTGTTAGTGTTCGGGGGGTTGGTTTGTTTGTTCAAAAGAAATACAGATTTTTTTAATATGTTTTTCAGTATTTTAGCAAAAACGATCAGGTAGATAACTTTGCTACTTGTGTTTACAAAACTACGTTAGGCTGTGGAACTTTGAACAAACCACTAAGAATACACTTGCCTCAAGCTCACGGGCATGATCTGGAAATGTTTTTCAAAAATTAGCCTACTTTAGGCACGTGTGTCACTCTCAGTGAATACGTGAAATTTTAAGTACTTGTTTCTCTTCAGAATAGAAGGGAGAGATCTCAGAAAGTCACGTGATTTGAGACAGGACGGTTGCTTAATATCAGTTCTTTTATGTGGAAGAACATTACATTTGCATAGAAGCATTTTAATAGAAAAATTTTCAGAGTGCACTCTGGTAATTTAGAAAATTAAACCGGTTTTGCACTTTTCTCCTATGCCTAAAAAAAAAAAAAAACAAAGACGGATTAAGGACCTAAAGGAATAGAGGAAGTGAATGGACACTGATGTTTCAAAATATTTCATTTTGCCTAAAAGCAAGTACCGGCAGTTAAATGCCCATAAAGGGATTTCTTCCTTAAGCCCCGTGGATTTTTCCCCCGCACAACTTTTTGTGTGAGTCAGAAATGAAAACCATTCATCTAGTGCCCCAAAGAAGGGCCTTATTGAATGGAATAACAGTGTAATGTAGCATTGAAGGCAGGATTGAAAGTGATTATCTTGTTAACTCTTGACAGGCTCCGCCAGCTTGAAATGGAACGGCAGGCTTGATTTGCAAATGAATTAGAGCTTTTTCATTTTGTGCCAGGATCATCTTTTTATATTCTGATATGACAGATGCTATGTTCCCGGCTTTTGTTTTTCTTCAATTTTATACTTGCAAATAAAAAACAAAAGATTATGATAGTCATTTTATTTGCATCTTTTCTCTGGGAGTTTATTCTTTGTGTGGAAATTTTTAATCTTATATTTATAAAAAAAATTAAGGCTACTATTGTTTTTGTCAGAGTAAAATTTGATTAAGTATAGTAGTAATTGGATGAAAGAAAAAAGTGTATTGGCTCCCAAACTCTAGAAAATTACAAATCGGGTATTGTGTTTAGTAAAAACAAACTTTGGCTTATTTTAATAAAATTCTACTTTGGGGGATATGGGTGGACTTTTCCCATAGTTTTAAACCTGAAGAGAAGTTTCTAGAACAGTACAGTTTCCCACCCGCCCCACTCCCGTTTCTGCATCTTGCCTCTTTAGTCTTCTTCCCGCTACCTTCTTACACACACACACACACACACACACACACACACACACACACACACACATGCATGCACACGCACGCGCACACACGCACTTATGCACATTTCTCCTAAACCTAAGAAGAGTACCTTAGAACCAGTGTTCCTTGTTACCACTAAGTATTTTATTGCACAAATCAAAAACTAAAAGACACTCTCTTCCATAAATGGGAGTAGAGGGCGTTAGGTGCTGGGAATGTGAGGAAGAGAGAGCACAAGCCCTCAGTTCTGTGTTCTCCGATCCTCTCTGTTAGGAGGAACAGCGCGTATTATTGTTTCTGTTTCTGCCTGATCTCAGTGACAGAGATATCTGTTGATGGTAATGAACATTTCAGTGCCATCTAGTGCATTGTTCAGCTCGTCACTGACCTCCTCACCCAGAGCCTTGTGGACCTAGTTCAGGGAGTTTTTACTATTGATGGGTTGACAGAGTCAGAACTTGGATGTTCCGTTTCATATTAAATGTTCAGAGCGGTAGTTGAGGGTCATCTGCAGCCTTATGCTCATCCTCCATCTGGAAAACTACACACACACACACACACACACACACACACACACACACTTTCTTATGAAGAATCTCTTGAGTGTCTCCTAGTTACTGCTTAAGGATTAAGTCCCTGGTGTTCTGGAAGTCTCTGGTCATCTCTTTGTAAACAGTTCCATTTGGTTCTGCCAGTGAGAGGCAGCTTCCTCAGAGGGGCTGGGGAGGAAGCCCGGTGTCCGGTGCAGGCCTGGCAGCGTCCAGCCCAGAGTGTGGCCGCGGGGACCCCATGCTGCGTGGGAGCCCTGAGCCACCCGGTGTGAGTGACAGAGGGATCCAGTGCCCATCCTGCCGCTGTGGCCGCCCGCCCGGGCATCCGTGCGAGGCCTGTCCTCAGAACGACCGACCGTCACGTCCTTATGACGCAGGTGCACTGGTCCGCTGAGACGCTCCGGAGTCACGGGCGGGGCAGGTGCTGGTCAGTCAGCGGTCCCCGAGGTGGGAGGCAGCGGGAGGCCCTGCGGGAGGCTGGTCCCGGGAGCAGACAGGCCGCTGGCCCTCGCGCAGACCCTGCCCGGGGCTGCCTCGTGTTTGCTCGTGTAGGAGCTTTTCTGAGGTAGGGTGACTGACGTGTGGCTCACCTTCCCCTGGTGGGGAGAGCTAAGTGTCTCCTGCAGGGGAGAGTCAGGTCACGCTGCAGGGGAGGGTTGGGTCACCCTACAGGGGAGAGTTGGGTCACCCTACAGGGGAGAGTCAGGTCACCCTACAGGGGAGAGTCAGGTCACCCTACACGGGAGAGTCGGGTCACCCTGCAGGGGAGAGGTAGGTCACCCTACAAGGGAGAGTTGGGTCACCCTACAGGGGAGAGGTAGGTCACCCTACAGGGGAGAATTGGGTCACCCTACAGGGGAGAGTTGGGTCACCCTACAGGAGAGTTAAGTGACCTACAGGGGAGAGGTAGGTCACCCTGCAGGAGAGTTGGGTCACCCTGCAGAAGAGAGTTAAGTGACCCTACAGGGGAGAGTCAGGTCACCCTACAGGGGAGAGTCAGGTAACCCTATAGGGGAGTCAGGTCACCCTAAAGGAGAGTCAGGTCACCCTGCAGGGGAGAGTCAGGTCACCATACAGGGGCGAGCTAAGCGTTCCCTACAAGCCTTTCTCTAACGGAGGGAGTTGCGTGTGCCCTCCCTGCCCTTCTCTGGCGGGAGAGCGAGGGTCCCCTCCCTGCCTTCAACGGGATGCTTCAGCGAACTCTGCTGACTTGGCCGCTTTCCAGTGGGTGCTGGTGAGACCAGCCGGCTCCAGGGAGGCGGCCCCTGCGCAGGAGGAAAGACAGTTCCGCGACGTCACTCTCTGCACAGTGCTCGTGCCTGGCGGAGTGCTGCCATCTCGGTAACACTGTCACGTTGCGGAGTTTTCCGTTAGCAGCGGTGCCTGTAACGCCGGCCTTGAGTGCAGGTCGGGCTCAGCCAGGGAGTCCGCAGCCCTGCCCTGGCGGTGGACGCTCCGACTCCCCGAGGACGGGGCAGTGCTCCGGGCAGCCACTCTCGCTGGCCCATGTTTGTGGTTTCCTATCACTCTGCTTGATAAAAATTCAGTGCCCGTGAAACTGATTATTCAGTGTTATGCTAAATTATCTTTAATTAATGAAGAAAAGGCCATTTTTCTCCAGTGCCTGGGAACGTTTCCTTCTGATTATGCCCAGGTTAGTCGTTAGATGAAATATGATTAACATTTCTCTCTCTCTCTGTCACTCCTCCCCTTTGACACTCTCATTTCATAAAGACTTGGATTAATGTCACGGAAGACTGGATTTCTGTCTTTTCTGATTGCTCCTGTAGTTGTTATGTTAGCATTTTATTTTGATTTGTGGTAATCTTTTTACAAATTCAGTATTTTTTTTTCACAGATGGCTAAGAAAAATTTCTCTCTTTTTTTTTTGTATGTCCTATGAGTAGAATAAAAGCAGATAGAAGTTCTCCACTTTTAAATTTAATCCCACGTGGTTTCTCATGCATTTTCCTTCTTTCCCTTGTATCTGCCCTTTGCAGTTTGGGGTCTGAGCCCCTTTAATATTGTTAATGATTCCTGAAATAATCTCGGTAATAAGAAATTGGAAAGCCCATCTCCTTCCGGTCACCCAGCCTTATTTCCTGAAGTTGCAGGACTCTGTGCAGTGACCGATTACAGGCGGAATCTAAATGAGCTAAGATAGGAGACAGTGAATCCCATGAAGGGTCACAAAGTACCGGCTTCATTGGGTAGAAGGCAAAAACCGGCCGTCTTATACAGAACTAGAAAGAACAGTCTCTCCGATCTTCCATTAGCAAAATCCAGAATGTAACGGAGCCCTCCCTGCCTCCCCGGGGTTGTGTGGTGTCGAGCTGTGTGGAGGCGGCAAACCCCAGCCCGGATCCTCTGGCAGCCGACTCCCTGGGTGCCCCGGGTTTGTGCTGAGGGGTAGGGGGCGGGTGTTTGCTTTCCTCATCGGGAGCACGACCCACACTTGTCACCAGCCCAGTGAGAAGCAGAATTCAGAACGAGGTTCTCACAGACCTGTGAAATAATAATAATAACAATAATAATAATAATGATGATGATGTTGATAATATCACTGTAGAAGAGGGACCTGAGTTGGGGCCCATTATAAATAAAACTTTTTAGCATTAATCTTTGGAATGAGTTGAATTTTGTTGTGAGGGTTCGCCTTCTACTTAGTTGGAGTTGAGTTACTGTTCGCTGCTATTAATAGTCATCGTGATTTGCAGTTCATTTTAGATGTCACTGCTTGAAAGCGGTTTCTGATGTGGCTCGGAACTGTGAGATCCCGATCGCTAACCTTGGGAGTGTGGGTTTGTTTCCGCGTGGCCTTGGCTCTCCGAAGGCCCCTGTGAGGCCTTTAGAGGCAGTTTTGAAACTCCCCCGGAATCTCCCCTTGGCGTTTGTCCTTGAGCTCTCCCCGGCGGGTCACTGCCTGCCTTTCCTCGGCGGCCACTGTCTGTGCTGTCGGCCTTTTCCCGGTGCCCGTGGCAGAGTTCGGAAACAGTACTGGACCTGCCGATGGAGCCAGGAAACAGGCACAAAAGGTGCCGGGAGCGAGCGACTGAGCCCCCGCCCGCCCTCTCGCCCTGGAAGCTTCGCCCAGAGCACTGTTTGCCGTGTCATTCTTGCTCGACTTTTAAAAAGACGTCCCGACGCGCCTCTGCAGAGCTGTTCAGTGCAGCGGAAGGTCGAGGGCGTTTCTGAGAGCACTTTCAGGCCTGGCCCTTCCCTGTGAGAAGCTGCAGTGACACATCTGGGGCGGCTGAGGCCCTCCGGTGCCCAGCTGTGGCCTGAATGCCGCCCCGAGTACACACGGGGGCCGAGCACACACCTGGGTACACACTGGGGCCAAGCACACACCCACGTACACACTGGGGCCGAGCACACACCCGAGTACACACTGGGGCCAAGTACACGCCCGGGTACACACTGGGGCCAAGTACACGCCCGGGTGCACACGGGGGCTGAGCACACACCCGAGTACACACGCACCCAGCCCAGTCTCTCCCCCATGCCAGACCTTAGACCTCTGTGAATTCTCCGTGCAGCTGTTGTGCATCTGCTTTCCTCTCAGAAGCACGCGCCTGGGCGCTGTTGACAGAGCACTTTGTCTTGGACTCCCCCGTAGGAACCGCGGCAGCACGAGTGGCGGGACTCATCTACGCCCAGGGCGACCACGCCGAAGGGGCTGGCTGTGGCCGTCCTCCCGTACTGGCCTCCTGCGTGGCTCAGTGTTCAAATCCACTTTCCCTTCTCTGGGCTGTCCTGCGGCAGCTGCAGGCGCTCGGGGCTGGCCGCCGCCGTCGTAGGCCTGTCCCTGACCGGCTCTGAAGGCTCCGCTCGGGACACGTGCGTGCGTGGTTCACACGGAGTGCTGCCGCCTCAGAGCAGCAGGTGTTGGCACTGAAAACAACACGGTTCAGGTGTGACCTACGATATCTATGGACATCACACGTCATGACGTGTCATCATCATCATCATCATCATCATCATCATCATCATCTTCCCGTTGATCGTTGAATTTCTCCAGTGGTCCCAGTACCGTCTCCATTCGTCCTAGCCCTGAGGTTTTAGCAGCCTCTCTCTACTCGTCCTTCCCAACAGTGCCGCATTGGAGGCTCTTTCAGGGTCAGGGGAATGAGACCCAGCTTATTACTGGTTTTGGCATATGAACACGCCACGGGGAGCTTGCGAGGCTCTTCCATATGGACAGGAAACTCTTGGGTTCTTCCAGAGGGAGAAGTAGGCTATAAGATGTTGCTTCCAGGAGCTTGGTTTTCAGTCTCTGGATGTTGGCCGTGGGTGGGATTACACGGCTCCGGGGTCAGTCCCTGGGTGTGACCGCCAAGCTACTGGAAAATTGGGAATCTGGACAGAAGAGGCCCAGTCCCAATCCGAGCAGGTTTGGAGGTCTCAGCCCCGGGTTCCACACACCTGGGGTCCTCTGCCAGTTCCTTCATGCGTGAGGCTCATCCGAACGTGTGGAGAGGAGCCTTGAGCATGGCTGTGGCTGGGTTCCAGAGGTCTTCGGCCGCGGGAGCTCTGCTCGGGGCGGGGAGGGAAGCTGGAGGGGCCCCAGGGAAGACAGCCAGGTGCGCAGGCAAGAGACTCTCTGCATGACGTGTCCCTAGATAGGACTTGTCTTCACCTGTCGACAGACGTGAATACCTGTTGAGCTTAGGGCCCCCAGGCGCTCAGGCCCCTTCCTTCCCAGGCCACTGTCCTGCTCATCTGGGGTCATCGACCTTTCCCGGTTTCCTCCTGGGAAGGTTGGTCTCGTGGTACAAGAGCTGGGCTCGGCTGCTCTGCTCTCTGGGCGGCCCTGCAGGTGCTGTGGGGGCAGCGGAGACCCCTCCTGGGCGGCTGGGGGCAGAGGCCTCCCGAGGGGGTGCCCCGCCCTCTGCGGCCTCCCGGTCCTGAGCAAAGTCCCGGCTGTTGCGGGCGCCAGGCCCTGTGAGGAAGGTGGGTGACCACGTCACGTGCCCCAGACACCGCCTTCGGCCTGCCGTTGGGGAAAGCAGTTGTTCCTCGGGTCCCGGCTGCGCTGGAGGCCGGCCGGGCATCCCTGGCCGTGCCAGGCCCGTGGTCTCACGCTCGCAGGGCCGCTCGGTGCAGGGGCCTGAGCCCTGGTGGACGATGCCCCGCACAGCCCCTCCCTGCCGGAGCTCCCTGCACCCCGGGGCGGGAGTCACTTGAGCGGGTCATTAGGTGGGGGTGGACGCGTGGCGGCAGCCACACGCGATCGTTACTGCGGAGACTCTAGAAGGGCAATGCCATTGACCCGGTACCCACAGAGCTGACCCACGCCTGCCCTGAGGGCCGCTGGGGGCCGCTGTGGAGAGGCTGGGACTCTCAGGGGCCGGGGGTGGGCGGCCAGGCCGTGCTGGGCCGGGGGGGCGTCAGCTCGGGCCCGGGGGTGAGACTGTATTTCTTCTCGGCAGCACTGCCAGGGCACGTGGCTTGGTGGTCCCTTGAGCCCCCTGCCCAGGGCGCCTGCTCAGGGCCTGCCCGAGGCCTTGCCCCAACACCAGCGGGCTCTGAGCTGAGGTGCACGGAGTGGCTGAGGCAGCCCAGGGGGCACCAGGGGTCTGTGGTCTTCAGAGGGGCCGGAAGAGACCGTGGTTGAAGGGACAGACCTGAGTGGCTGCGGGCACATGTCAGAATCCTGGGGTGGCCGTGCACGGGCCTGTTTGGGGAATTATAGCCAGACGCTGCGGTCGTCCCGCAGGTGGACACCTCACTCTGGGTGACCTCAGGACACCCCGTTCGGGAGGCGAGTGCTGGGGGGTCGGAGCCCGGAGGAGCCTGGAGCTTGGGGAGAGCAGCCTGCACTGCCGCCCCCGTGCCCACTGCCCCGGGTCTCCCACGCCCGCACGCGGGGGCCAGGGTTCGCTCTGCTAGCGTGGGTCAGCGCGGGCGGGGGCTTGGAGGGCAGAGGTGGGCCCGCCAGAGGCTTGCGGCCTTGGGGGCAGGGCGGGGCTGGAGGGGTGCAGACAGCAGCTGGGGGGCCTCGGCGGGTACCTCGCGGGGTCAGGGCTCTGGCCTGGCTGCAGAACGGCCCCGAGGGCTCTCCTCACAGTGCTGCATCGGGAGTAACGGGCTTTCCCGGGAAGGTCGGGCTCGGCGTAGAAGCAGAGAAGTGGGAGAAACATGAAACTCCTTGTCCTGGCTGGGAAGACAGTCCAGCAAGCAAAGTCGTTCCCTGCGTGTGGGAGCCTAGGCCTGGTGCCACCTAGTCCCCAGCACCACTGGGAATGATCCCTGAGCACCTCCGGGCCCAGAGCTGTGGCTATGTCAGTATGTACATGTGTGTATGTATATGTAAACAAATATATAAAAATATATAGCACTGTAGCACTGTCATCCCATTGTTCATTGATTTGCTCGAGCGGGCACCAGTAACATCTCCATTGTGAGACTTCTTGTTACTGTTCTTGGCATATCGAATACGCCACGGGGAGCTTTCCAGGCTCTGCCGTGCGGGCGGGATACTCTTTGCCAGGCTCTCCAAGAGGGGCGGAGGAATCGAACCGGGTCGGCCGTGTGCAAGGCAAAGTCCTCCCCGCTGTGCTATCACTCCAGCCATCCAAAACATATATATGTTTATATATTTCTATAATAATGTATCAATATATTAATTGTATACATTTGCATATAGGATTCTATCTTTCTCTCTGTATATATCTATTTTAGCTGCATTGCCGAATAATGAGAGGCCTGTCTCGTCGGGGGGCGGAGCACTCCTGGGGGCAGCACTCCTGGGGGAGCACTCCTGGTGCTTCCTCAGCAGGGGGAGGGAGCCCCCGCATGTTTTCAGAGTGAAAGGAGCTGGTCCCCGTCGCTGGGCTCCTCCCTCAGACCAGCGTCTCGGCCCTGGGTGTGTGTGCGGGGGGGGGGGGGGGAGGGGCGCAACTTTCTGTTGCTTCACTTCATGTAAGCCCATTCCTGGGGCCGGGAGGGCCTCGGTGATGTGCGGGGATCGTGGTGGATCCTGTAAGTCTGAGCACCCCGCTACAGACTGCCCGGAATGCGTTGGTCACTCGGAGGGGTTCTGGCCCCGTCCGGGTCTGTTCTGGGGAGACGCGGCCTCGGAGTCCGGCCTGTGTTCTGGGGAGTCTCCGAGGTCGGAGCCCGCAGCACCGAGGGCCTCTCCCCTCTCCATCTTGCTGCCGGACACGGTCCCCTTGGCTGGTCAGAGACCGGACACTGGCCTGGCGGGGGCGTGCGGGACGGCCCGGTGGCGGGTCCGGGGGCAGGCCCGCCCCTCGCGCCCTGGGCCACGCCAGCACGAGGCTCTGGGCTGCCTCGACTACAAATTGGATGAACAACCCGTGACACTTTTTCAATATTATTACATTAAACCAAGTGGATTTTGATTGATAACCTAATATTCAACTAATGCAAAACATCAATCATGGCGAGTATATTAATTATTTAATATTGCAGTCTAATTCAGAAATCGATGTCCCGCGTGAGGGGAAGGGAAGCTCGGGGTTCCCAGAAGATTTAAGACAGGGAATGATTAAAAAAGGACCTGCTGTATGCCTGTGTGTTAGCTCGATACAAATCTTTATTCATTTGCCAATAATCTCTTCCCATTTTCCACTTCAGGACCATTTTATCAGTTCTGAGGCCTGTAATTGAATTAAGTCTGCTTTCAGCACCGGGCAGGAGCCGTCGCACAGATATTGATGAAGTCGTGACAGGGACAGCCCAGGAGACAGACCGCTAAAGAGGTCAGGCCTGGTGCCGCTCCTGCAGGACGCGTCTCGGGCTCTGCTCGGTGGGGCCGCGGGGGCGGGGGCCGTCTCGTCTCGTTCCGGTGGCATGGTGGCAGCTGTGCTCAGGGCGCCTCGTGCTGGCTTTCCCCGGCGGCCGTGGTCGTGGCCCCGCAGAGGCCCCTCACGTCAGACCCCGCCGGGCCCGGGCCTCCCGCCTGCCCGCCTGCCTGTCGCTGACATCGCCGCCTCGGCCTTGCCAGGGACTCGTGCTCACGGCCCTCGACTGAGCCTCCGGGAGGACTCCCGGAGCGGCCCTGCCCGGGCGCCCTGGAGGAGGCGTGTCTAGACCTGTCATGCATGTCAGGCTCCGCAGGCCGCGCGGATGGAAGTGAAAGCTCGAATCCTTGGGTGCTGAGAGGACGCTGTCCTGGTTGCACGCGCATGGGGCGTGCCTCGACGGTAGCTCTCCTGAAAATTGCCGCCCACGTTTTCTTTCCATTCTGGCCCCCCCGATGATATGCATGTGGACGTACTCCCCCCCGGGGGAGCCCTCTCCGGGCCGCTTTGCGTATCTCTTGTAAATGACATGTGTTTGTTCCTTACGCAACCTGACCGTCACCTTTGGCACTTTAATCCCCATCATCGGGGGTGAGCGTTCTTTCCCGGTTGCTGTTGGCTTGGACGGCAGTGGTCGCCGGCTTCGCTGCCAGCCTTGGCCTGCTTAGTCTTGTTCTCTGAGTCTCTCTGTGTCTCTGTCTCTCTCCCCCTCCCCCTCCCTCCCCTTGCCTCCTTGCTCCCCCCCTTGGTTTTGGGGCCACACCTGGTGGTGCTCAGGGCTCGCTCCTGGCTCAGCTCTCAGGGGTCCCTCCTAGCGGGACTCAGGGAACCATGTGTGATGCCAGGAATCAAACCCAGGTTGGCCGGGTGCCAGGCCTGTGCCCGTGTGCCGCACCATCGCTGCAGCCCGGGGGTCTGTTTCTCCTCCTTCTGCCTCGCACTCCTGGTGACTTTGGTGAATCCCGGGTTGGCAGCCCCTAAGCTCCAGCCCTCCCTGGCCAGCACCCGAGATTCCGCGGCAGGCTTCCCCGCGGCGGCATGCACACTCGCCCCCGGGTCAGCTGGTCAGCTTGGCCAGCACCCTCAGGATGGCCCTCCCTGACGACCGCCGGCCTGCTGGGCCGCGGGTGTCCCAGCTCCGGCCCTCGCTCCGGCCCTCGCTCCGTCTGGAACTCGGGCGCCAACCCCAAGGCCCGCGGATTTCCCCCGGGCCCGGGAGGGGGAGCCGGGTCCTGCAGAGGGAGGGCCGTGTGGCGGGCTGCTCCCCAGGGGCGTCGGCCTCTGCGCAGCCTCCCGTGGAGGCCGGTTCAGTTTGGTGCCGCCCCGCACCGGAATAGAATTCCAGGCTGCAAGCTCAGGGGTCCTTCCCTGCAGCGAGCGCAGCCTGGCAGAGTGAGAGAATCGTGACCTCGTTTGATTCTAATGAACAAACACGGACTGAGCTCAGGGGACAGGATCCAGGCGGTCATGTCTGACCAGACAAGTCCTTGGCCGGTCTCTGCCCGCGCACGGCTGCAGGCCCTTAGCCCACCGGCCTCTGTCCCCGGGAAGAGCAAGAAAGGAAACACTTTAACAGACATATTTGATTTTGAATTTGGCGGGACTATTTTAATAGTGTTTTTACTGATTACATGAGTTTTAGCCTGATTTTTAGTGTCCGCTAAGTTAACAAAATTGATATCTAATTTAAAAAAATTATACATCCAGATATGATGTATTAGTTTTGTGCATATTCTTAATATAAAAAGGGTACACTGTTGGAAGGATTTTGTGTGAGACATTTGCAGGAAATGTCATTTGTAGACTTTACATATGCTTAGAATCATTATATTTGAATGTTTTTATAATAAACATTGGGAAAAATTAATGCAAACACTTTGAAGTAGATATTAATATATACTATCTATCGAAGTCGATATTATGTAACTGCCAGAACAATAATATACAAGTTTAAACTTATTTTTAAACTTATTTCACTGACTTTGAAATTCGGAAACGTTCATGAACCTGAATTTTAGTAGTCACTTAAAAATAATTGAGCAGTTTTCTTTTTCTGGAAGTTGCTATAAACTTAAGATCAGTGCTGCTACAATTAGGTAAAGATACATGGGGAACTTAGAAGGATTTATCAAATACATTTGAGGTAAACATAAATTACTGCAGACAAGGATTTTAACAACTATTTAGAACTTTTATTCTTCTGTTTTAGGGAATCTGGAAGCATCAAAGCTGGATTAGAACATCTGGTAAGTTCTAATTTTCTCTTGAACATTTGCATCCTCTTTGATATCTGCATTCTAAATGAACACTTTTGAATGAGCTTTGAATACCTTGTATTGAGAAAGTCAACCATTTCCCAACGGGTCAGCCTACTGTTATTATGTGAAGACACTCACATTTTCATTCATCTTATCGTTTCAAGGGAATTGAAATTTTTTTTTTAAGATTACTTTTTTATTTTTTGATGTAGAGATGAAATGAAAGAGATGACATTCCTTGGATTGATGATTGCTTTAATTATAAACAAAAATTGTTTGGTGTCGAATTTTTGGCATATCTTGATCTGACAAAAACAAGCTAGTGTTTTAGGAACAACACAATCAAATATTGCATGCATAAATACGGTATGTGTTAGCAATTTAGCAGCTTTGAAAGATGCACACGGTCTCGTTTTTCCTGATGTCTTTGCTTTATGAATAATGCAGTGATTGAAACTACATCCAGTTTTAGAATATCAAATAATTGAGATGCACAATTTTTGATTTAAGTAAACATTCTTAAAGCACAGGAAAATTAAAACTGACTTAACATTAAAATCTGTCCATTGATAAAAAAAATTGGGAAAAGTGTACTATTACAGACATTTCAAAATTTATTGAGCTTGGCACATTGTGTGTTCATTACAACACTGAGTAGTTCATTTAAACAGACTTCATTATAAAGTCAAGCCCTGGTTTCTGGTCAAATCCAAATGTTGAATAATTAATGGCCGAGATTCTTTTGTAAATATAATCTGAGTACTTTTTAAATGCAGGGCTTCCTGGTGTATCATCTTGTAGCTTTGTTAACTGGTGATGTGCTTTTGTCCTGCCCACGGAAGCCCTCGGAGACACCAGGGCGCTTCCTCGGGCCTGCGAGTAGGTGGAGAGTCGGAGGGGATTTTTGCTCTTTCTCCTCTCGGTAGTTACGGGAAACGAAGGGAGCTAGCCTTTGCAGGCCGGCCTTAAATCCACGGAGTAATTACCAGACGGCCAGGATTAATCGTGATATTATAATTCTTGTTTATAGTCTCTGTAAATCAGGTTTAAAAATTTAAGCTATATATTTTAGCCCCCGTCTGTCTTAGAAATGAGTAAGCAGCAAGATTAGTCTTATCACTGCAGACTCTTCCCCGCGCCCCTGCGTGGTGCGTCCTGGTGGGGCGTCTCGGACAGCGGCGGGAGGCGTCCTAGCGGGCCTGCTGCCCGAGCTGCTGCTCTCCTGCAAATCATTTCTCGGGAGGGGTGTGCACTGGGCTGTGATGGGAGAGGGGCGTGTGCCCGGGGGGCGTGTGCCGGCCGTGGGCTGTGCGCCTGTGGCTGGCCTCAGTGTGTGTGTCCTGATTTCTACACTCGGTGCCGAGATCTCATTTTCTGCGGCCGTTTACCTCGCTTGCACTCGAGGTTCTCCGCACCGCTTCCTAACGGGGTCCGGGGCCGTCCCAGAGCTCCCCGAAGCAGGCGGCCGCCCCCGCCTCACCGTCCCCCAGCACATCCCCCTGTTGGTGACTCTGCAGACCCTCTGGTGAGACGTCACCTCCAGGCAGTTCAGCTGCAGGGACTCCAGGCCTACCCTGGGCGTAGCTGCCTGTAGTGGCCGCCTGGTCACTGCCCGGCCACTGCCCCTCTCTGCTCATGACCCTTGAACGTCTCCTTTTGATCTGGGCTGGGTGCTGCAAATCCGTTTCCAGGTGCACGTTTTGGAGGGGAGGGTGCCAGGGTCAGCACGGCAGGGGTGGGGGGTGAAGGGCTGCAGGGCAGAGATGCTGACCCTGACCTATGAGACTGACCCACAGCTCGGTGGGTAAGCGCATGACGCCACGGTACACCCCTGCACGCGCGCGCTGCCTTTCCCGCCAGGAGTGCTCGGTGCCGAGGGGGTCTTCAGGAGGCCTGAACAGGTCAGTGGTTCAGCGGCACGTTGACGCGCCACTGCCGGTCTGGTCTCTCTCCCGCCGAGCACCCGTCCAGCGAGCACAGCCCTTGTTGGAATTGCTGCTGTGGCCGCAGGCAGCTTGAAGTGCAGCCTCCGATGGGCGGGTGACTAATCGGTGACCAAGGGGGCCGGAGAGAGAGCACAGTGGGCAGGGCGCTCGCCTGCATGCCGCCAGCCCAGGTCCAATCCCTGGCACTACATATGGTCCCCCAGTACGGCCAGGAGTGAGCCCCGAGCACAACTGTGTGTGGCCCCAACAACACTCCCCCCCATAGTACTCCTACTTGTCACTGTCATCCCGCTGTTCATGGATTTGCTCGAGCGGGCACCAGTCACATCTCCACTGTGAGACTTGTTGTGACTGTATTTGGCATATCCAGTACGCCACGGGGAGCTTGCCGGGCTCTGCCTCACGGGCTCAATACTCTCGGTAGCTTGCTGGGCTCTCCGAGAGGGGCGGAGGAATCGAACCCGGGTCGACCGCCTGCAAGGCTAACGCCCTCCCTGCTGTGCTGTCGTTCCAGCACCCCCCCCCCCATAGTACGACAAAGCCTCTGGCCACGGGAACAGACTATTCGTGTTTACTTGGGGCCCCCCAGCAGTGCTCAGTGCCTGCTCCTGCCTCTGTGCTCAGAGGCCGGCCCTGGTGGGGCTCGGGGGGCCGTGCAGGGCCGGGAGCAGACCCGGGTCAGCCACGCGCCAAGCGAGTCGCAGGGCCCATGTCCGTCGTCGCAGCTGTCGGCCGCCCGGAGCAGCTTGGAAACGCCATGTCCGAGGGTAGTGGCGGCCAGCAGGCGGCGACTCCTCAGACGGGCAGCGTCGCTCTGGGCCTCCTCTGCTGGCCACTGCCCCCGAGTGTCGGGCGTGTCCCGGCCCTCCCCGGGCTCTCCCAGCGCTGGCTCCCCTCCCCCCCAGCACCCCCTCTCAGAGGAACTTCTGGGTCAGTTCCGGGGGCAGCGCTCAGCCCTAGCGGTCAGTGGTGCTGGCCCGGCTCTTGTGGGAGCCCCGGGCCCTCCGGGGGTGGGGGGGGGCGGGCGGGGCTCGCGGCTGTTGTCAGGGGTGGGGAGGGTGTGTGGAATCCTTACCCCACAGAGCATTGACGGTGGAAGGTGCCGGAAGTCAGTGTCGCTGGAGCTGGAGCCCAGCGTCCCTCCGAGCCCCGACCGCCCCGCATGGCCAGGGGGTCCCGCTGCTGGTGCAGTGTTGGTCCCATGACGCCAGGAGCCCGCACAGGGACGTGGGCCCGTCGGGGATGGTCAGTGGAGGCTGCTGGACCCGGCCCGGAAGCAGACCTTGGCGCCTGGCGGCCGGGAGCCTCGAACCCCTCGCGTGGCCAGTTGTCCAGTTTCCCCCCGAGCTTGGTTCTCCATGCGACCAGGGGCTGGACGCCGGGGCTAACGCTGTAGTACGTTGTTGGGCTTCAGGTGTGACGCGACACGTGACAGACGTCCACTCCCTGGGGGCCCCCAGGGTACCGAGGGTCTCAGTGTCCGGCTCACAGCAGGGGTGACTTCCTGTCTCTGGCTGGGTCGTCGGTCGTGGAAGGACCCGGAGTGGAACCCGCATCACACACGCGTGCCGTGTGCAGGCCGGAAGCCGCTTCATTAGCAGCTCGCCTACGTGCCGGTGTCCGGAGCTGAGTTCCTGCCCACCGCTGGACGCTTCTCCCCGTGCCCTGTGGGGGCAGAGACCCAACAGTGCAGCTCCAGCACCCGCGCCCGGCCCGAGTGTGAGCACGGGGAGTCCCTGCCCCTGCCCGGGGCCTGGGGAACACACGTGTGGGAGGAAGAGGTGCCCCCAGCTGTCTCGTCCCCCGCATCTGACCACACCTCTTTTGCTTCAGCGTCCCGCCCCGTGTGGGAGGAAACGCCCTTGACGTTTGTCCAGACGGCATGGCGATGCAGTGACCTCCGCCCGTGCTGGGTCGCTTGTGCCCTGACTCCCTCGCTCCGTGGGGCGCCTTGCCCTGCTGCCCACCCGGCAGCCCTGCTCCTCCAGCCTTGCCCTTCGCTCCTTCGCGTCAGTGTGTCTCTGAGGTTTGGGGCAGAGACAGCCAAGGCTGCCCGCAGTGACCCCGCGTGCTGCTGCCCCTCTGGGCCCGTGGGGGCGGCCGGCAGGGCCTCCTATGGCCTCACCGGGGTCGCCGCGGCTTCTCGGCTTCTCGCTGCCCGCCCTGGCCAGCGCTCGCCCTCTGCCGCCGGCCAGGTGTGCCCGATGCTCGCCGAGCACTGTGCGTGGGGCCTCCTGTCCGCCCCTGAGCAGCCCAACCCTGTCCCTCAGGACTTCGGGATCTCATCTCGGCTCAGTGTCGACCCCCACATGCACACGCGTGTTCCACGTAGCTCAGTCCCGGGCGTGGGCGAAGTCCCGGCATGTCCTGGGGTCTCCCCTCGGCCTCCCCGGACACCGCAGACCCG